>NC_136513.1:71258322-71330822 GCF_053919585.1 Euprymna scolopes | reverse complement strand
AAGACAGGCATCAAGACCACACTCTCTCTATAGTCCAGATCTTGCTCCCTGTGACTTTTGGTTATTCCCTAAACTCAAGGAAAACGTTAGAGACTGTCGTTATGAGACAAGTGAAGAGATGAACGAGGCTGTGAGAAGGATCACTGACACGCTCACACGAGAGAACTTCCATAGGGCCTTCCAGAACTTGTTGGAACGATATAACAAGCGAATTACAGCCGGAGGAGAGTACTCCAAAGTCGACTAGAGTTTAATGGGTGTACTATCAATAAAAGTGCCCATATGAAAATATTCTGGAAACTTAATGACGACACCTCGTGTTTGCTTCAAAACTTTATTCTAAATTACTTAAGCTGCAATCATACCCAAAGGTATAAATTGCATATTTACATAGTTAACCTACTCGCTCGCTACCGTAGAGCTCCAATCTGTTACGCGTTTACAGAATGACTTTCTTCAACAAACATCTCCACCATCACCAACTCTTCTACATATTCATTATAGACAAAAATATAATCATCTGAAAAGAACAATTAAGTCGATCCATATAAAATAAACTCTTTTATAAGCCGCAGAAAACAAACTTGGAATAATGACCAAAATATAGGGCAAGTGAGGAGTGACCATAGTTTGATTACTTATTAAAGGAATTTCATTAACGCCGTCTTTACATTATCTTTAATATATTAGGTTTGTACAAAAATAATGTCGTTTTTGGACGTTCAACTTTCAATGATCATAACTCCTTTCATAATAAACTTTATTAATCGAAATAAGAACCATTAGAATCGACACATTTTTGTCAACGAGAAACATGTTTATTTATCTCATTAGCATAAAAATCTGGAGTTCGTGAAGGGATGATGTCATCGAAGGCAGATTCGGCATCATCTCGTCTTTTGAAGCATTTTCGCGCAGGAAGTTGTCGAGATGCTTGAAAAAGTAATAATCGGTGGGCGAGAGGTCCGGTGAATATGGCGGATGAAGCAGAATCTCGTAACCCAATTCGTTCAGCTTCTGCAGGGTCAGTTGAGCAACATACGGATGAGTGGTGTCATGGAGGAGAATTGGTTCTCTTTCATATTGACCAATGTCGCGCACATACGTTGGAGCTTCTGGTGCATTTCGTTAATTTGTCGGCAGCACATCTCAGCCGTAATCGTTTCGTCCGGATTCAAGAAGCTGTGATGGATGATACCGGTCGCAGACCACCAAACAGTAACCATAACCTTTTTTGGTGCAATTTCGGATTCGGGAATTATTGTGGACCTTCTTCAGCATCCAACCATTTCGCCGAACGTCGCCGGTTGTCGTAGAGGATCCACTTCTCATCACACGTCACAATCCGTGTGTTGCGCAGAAGAAGTGTAGAAAATACCTCAAAAGGACGATTTTTTTTTATTATTGTTCAATTCATGCGGCACCCATGTATCCAACGTTTTTTATATCCCTATTTGTTTTGAATGGCAAACGACTGTTAAGTAGTCAACCTCGAGTTCAACAACTTCTCGTGTGGTTTTGCGAGGATCGGCTTGAATTAAGGCCGCGACCGTCTTTATCTTTGAGGCTCTCGTCACTATTGCGAAATTTCTTGAACCTCCGTTATGCTACAGATTCATTAGTGATTCCTCGACCAAACGCATCATTGATATCACGAGCTATCTCGGCAGCTTTTCGGTCTAGTTTGAACTGGAACAAGAAAATCGTGCAGATTTGAATTTTGTCCATGCTGTCAAAAAGCCTGCAAAAAAATGAATGGAGAGATTAAGAACGGTAACGAATAACACAACTCGATAGAGCGAAAACCGCGCTTCAAAATGATACATAACATGGCTATATATATATATATATATATATATATATATATATATATATATATATATATATGTGTGTGTGTGTGTGTGTGTATATATATCAATGAATTAATTCAGAAATCATATATAAAAGTAACATTTGTGAGAAAACGATATTGTTTTTGTACCAACCTAATACATGGAATTAATTCTCAAGTATATTTGTATGCACTGTGAAAAATAAAGGAAATGCTCGATCACAAGACATCTTTTACATTATTGGCCAGTTACAACCTCACAGTCTCTACTTTAATTATTATTCAGAAATATTTAAAACGAACTTTATTAAAACGTCATGTTTGTATTTAATTTTTTTATTCGGTTTTCATTTTCTTCACACAGCAAACAACGGAGAAACATTTCTGTAAAATAAAATATGCAAGAGACAAACTCAAAATACAAACTGTAACAACAAAGGCCCAAACATCAAGCATGAAAAACTCATAAAGTGGAACATCTTGAAGTTCCGAGCGCAAATGATCACCACCATATTTAATAATTTCATTTACAGCACTCGCCGCTCTTTGTGACGGCAGTTCGTCACGTGATCGAAAAATCTCGCTTGCTCTGGCGATGTTTGCTTTGTAAACTGGGTTCTCAATAACTTCTTTGATGTTTTTTACGAAATCATTGACAGTGAAATTTTTTATGTCCATCGAAATACCGTATCGCTTTTCGCGTATGCGTCTGCCGTTAAATAGCTGATCAGCAATAATCGGAAAACAAATTAGAGGAATAGCATTGTAGAGACTTTCATACTGACCACTGTTGCCACAGTGAGAGATAAACAGTTTCGTATTTGGCTGACCCAAAAGGTCATTCTGTGGCAGCCATTTTCTTATCAGAATATTTTGATGAGAAGTGGAAAAATTTGAATGTTTCCAAACGACATCGTATTTAATCTTACTAAACGCGTCCGCCATTTTATTTAAGCTCATGTCCCAATTGACAACCGTCCCTGGGGATACAACAATGATTCCATTTTTGGAAGCTTTAACGAAATCCTTAATTTCTCCATGGAGAGGTTCTGCCGGTCGAACAGCTAATCCACCAATGTATTTCACATTCGGAAGCGCTGGTAACGGAACATGAAGAAAATGGTCAGAATCAACAATATACATTTCAGCTTGCCGCATAAGATCGTCAAACGAAATATCGGGTCGTTCAGGTGCATAATCTTTAACTTTTCTGCCCGGCGAACCGACTGCTGGGTTGATATATTCTTGTAAATGGGCCCAGGTGTTCCGGAGTTTCATCGAAAAAGTCGTTACCTTTGCTCGGATGATGGAGAAATGTGGAAGAATTGACATCGCCCAAGGTGTACGATGAATGTTGATTTGATTGTGTAGACCAACGAGAATGAACGGTATTTTCAATCTGTAAGCGAAGATTACAAAAAAGTTGCTGACAAAATTAGCATCAATAATCGCCAATGAAGCGTTGAACGCTTTCAGTTTCAAGAATAGATTCTCGTTTAAAAGATAACGTTCGTGAAGCGCATGTAGCGTTTTAAAGGATTCTTTAATTGAATGCTTCTCAGGTTCTTCTAAGAGTTGTACAATGTTGTCATTGAATATTGTAAACTCCGGATAATCATTAATGGTGACAAGGTTGATCACTTTTTTGGGAGGAACAAACTTACCGCTATATTTCTCGCTTATTGTGATGAAGCTCGTATGACCATAAGGAATCAATTGCTCGGCGATTCTTACCATCGGATTTATGTGACCATAGTATGGTAACGTTAAGAACAGAACATTATCCGCGATAACCAGTCGAAAGGATAGAATACTGCCAATTATGATGTGTAATACATGTTCCAATTTCATCGTGGCGCGATCAAGATTATTCTCTATGAAATAATAAATTTAGGTCAGCCTGAAAAAAAAGTAAAAATTATTTTACTATCTACATCACATGCAAAGAAATCGTAGAGGAACGATACACACGTCTATATATATTATTTTATTCAATTTGGGAAAGCAAAATTACCATTGATCACTACAATAGATCTACTGTTTTATTCTAAAAAAGATTTCATCTGGCAACCATAACCTCAGTTATCAATGCAATTTTATTTTAATCATGCAGCACAATCACGTTGACACACCAGTTTCCGTTAGATAACCGGTGTTAAGCGAGGTAGAACCTGACCAATACTGAAATCGGTGAACATTTAGTTGTATCAGGTACTGTATGTGCTCGGAGCCTGACAGGGATGGACGCTGCCAGGCTATTCTTGCCCAAGACACGCTGCATAAAATAATGCAGCGCCCCCACGATACTGGAGGGTAGAGGGACACGTCTATTTATTTTAATTAAATGACCCTCCTCGAAAATAACCTGACACGGAAACCAAAACTTTGCCAGCTGATGTTAGCGTTTTTGCTTGTTTGGACCGCTTAACCTGCTGCTGTCAACACAGCTATCTTTCGATTTCACACCGAAATGAAGTGGTGGATGTATGTTTCATCCTTTGTTTAATCTTTTGTTGCAAAAAAATAGTTTTTGTTGCAAAAAATAGGTTTTGTTGCAAGAAATAGTTTTTGTTGCAAAAAAAAAAAAAAACTTTTTCTTGCAAAAAAAAGCTTGTCGCAAAAAATACTTTTTGCTGCAAAAAATACTTTTTGTTGCTTAAAGCTACTTTTTGTTGCAAAAAATACTTTTTGTTGCAAAAAAATACTTTTTCTTACAAAAAATAGCTTGTCGCAAAACTACTTTTTGCTGCAAAAACTACTTTTTGTTGCTTAAAACTACTTTTTGTTGCAAAAAATATTTTTTGTTGCAAAAAAATACTTTTTCTTACAAAAAATAGCTTGTCACAAAAATACATTTTGCTGCAAAAACTACTTTTTTTGCTTAAAACTACTTTTTGTTGCAAAAAATACTTTTTGTTGCAAAAAAATACTTTTTCTTACAAAACTAGCTTGTCGCAAAAATACTTTTTGCTGCAAAAACTACTTTTTGTTGCTTAAAACTACTTTTTGTTGAAAAAAATACTTTTTCTTGCAAAAATACTTTTTGTTGCAAAAAATACTGTTTCTTGCAAAAAATACTTTTTGCTGCTTAAAGCTACTTTTTGTTGCAACAATACTTTTTGTTGCAAAAACTACTTTTTGTTGCAAAAAATATTTTTGTTGCAAAAATACTTTTTGTTACATTTAAAAAGTAGCAAATAATCGTAAATGCGTTGTTATTTTTGACTAACTATTAGCAAATGCGGTATCCACTTTGAACACATCTTTCTCATCGATAAATATCCATGGATAATGGGGAACACACTTTGTTCTTATTTTCTCAGCTACTCTGCTATTTCACGCAACTGTCATTTACGATCGGCCAAAAAAGAATTTGTGAACTTTAAAATGTTTTCCAAAACAATTGCGGAGTTTGAGAGATCTTAACGTTCAGCATCTTTTGAGCCTGTACGATCGCGTTTAAATATTTCGAAATAGCAGCGTCATACCTACACATCAAACCATTGCTTTGCTTAAACAGTGTTTTTTCTTTTGCATTGTATTTCCTCTGATGATATGAGCCATTGTTGAAAATGCATGGATTAAGGAAATTAATATAACCCCTTCTATATATTCCTTTTGTCAAGCAATAAATTCTTAAATCGAATATATGTCTCTATATGTTGTTTTTTCAGAATTTAAAATTTAACCACGAAACATATATATATATATATATATATATATATATATATATATATATATATATATATATATATATATTGAACATAACAAAGTGATTCTTTTTTTCAATTTTTCTGGATATCTTTTCCATTCGTCGAGCGAGCTTTTTTTTAAATTTCAGCTGGCATGTCGTATAAAATTGAGCCCAAAAGTTGATGTTCACCATATTTTACTCAAGAGCTTTCTATCAGTTGGTCCGATTATCAAATTGAAATTAAAAATAAAAATAATTCGTCTCTAACCATTCTGCACTTACCTTTATAATCAATTAAAAAAGAATAAATAAACACACCAAGCCTCAAAAGAAAAGAAAAAGAAAACGAGAAAGAAAACGAAAATGAAAACGACAACAACAACAATCGCTCCTGATGATAATCGGACACACCGATAGAAAGCGCTTGAGTAGAATATGGCTGAACAACAACTTTTGGGCGACATTATATACAAATACCAGCTGAAATAAAAAAGACCGTCATGCGAATGGAAAAGATACCCAGAAAAATCAGAAAAAAGAATAACTCTGTCGTGTTCAATCAGATGTGCTTGAATAATGACTTGCTGCTAATATATATATATATATATATATATATATATATATATATATATATATATATATATATATATATATAGTAATTAATAAAATATATATGGCGATTAAGCTTAATCGCCATATATATTTTATAAATTACTAACTAGCTCTACTTATTTTTGAAGTAAATACTTAAAGTTTACGCATAAATCTATACTTTCGTGTATTAGTTTTATGTGAGTAAATGAAGTAGTTATATATATATATATATATATATATATATATATATATATATATATATATATAATTTTTTCAATAAGCGAATGTTTATTGCCATACAATCATTCCTGCCCTCCCCTAATACATATTTTTTTTTATTATACCAAGTATACAAAATTACAAATATTTTATATTATTTCTTGTTGCGCACTCCATCAGCACCAAAGAAATACGTTTAAAAACAATATGAACGAGTCATTTGTATTGCCATGGAACTAATTAACCAATCATTATAAATTTCGAACAATACTGGTAGGCGTAACGGTGAGTAAAGTGAACTATATTAAATTTAGTTTTATGCAAAGCGGGTAAAAACGTGAAAGTCTTTTATGAAAATTCACATACCTCCAATTTTTATGAAATTTTACCGATAATTATTAGATATTAATTAATAAATATTCCCCAAATTTTTATTTCTTTGGAGTATTTTAGAAAGTTTTAGATGATATACTACGGATACTGATTGAAAATTAAAATATTTTAGATTTACATCAGATTTGATCAAGTCTTAAAATTTCTTAAGCTTTAAATTTTTGGCATTTTCTAAAATAAAAACCATTTAATGCATTTTGATCAAAATTAGAATCTAAATTTTATTATTTAGAAAGAAGATATCACACACACACACACACACACACACACACACACACACACACACACACACACACACACACACACACACACACACACACACACACGGTGTTTATTTAAAAAAAAAAATTGAAGCCTTGGATTTTTATAAAACTTTCTGAAAAGTTGTAACTAACTTATTTCTATATAATTTTGTTTGTCTATACTTCGCGATAAGTCTTGGGTGTGCCCCAGGGGCTCTTTTAGGGCTAATAAAAACACTCCATTTTTGGGACTATTTTACCATATTTGTCCAAAATCTTCTGTGCATGTCTATTTAGCAGTTTTACATGGTGATGAATGGTTGGTTGGTTGTTTTTGTTTTACTGCATATCAACACTTTTTCAGGTTATTTAATGCCGAATCCAAAGATTTTGAAGAATTTTTTTTTAATAGAATATATTTGTTGTTTTCACGTCAGTTTCTATTTAACCCATAGTTGGGACCCTAACAGATATTACCACTCCGGGTCAGAGTGGATCTGGGAGCAATAGTAATTAAAGGGTGGCTCCGCACTCCCCAAAGCCCACAATCTGGGGCCTCACCACTATGATATAGTTTAAGGTCATATCCAGGACCCCCCATTGAGGGACTTTTACCCTCCGCAGGGGGGCAGTCGGCGTATTCTAATGCCCCACCGACAGGGCCTGCATAGTGATGCACTCAAATTTAAATATTTTAATCCTAAAACTGCACCGTTTGTTCATTTTCACCAGGATTTGACGTCCCTTGGGGAAATGCTGAACTTAGTCATTTTTTATGCTTCGTTCGCTGTGCATGCTTCCCTTGATATTTCAACTTTTTTAAAAATATAAATCCTTTAATTTACGATGCTCAATGGAACTACAAAGCATACACAAATAACTGACACAAGTCTATATTCCAAATTTCAAGATGTTGACCTTCTTACCGTTTATTTCTTTGAGTATATTGAAATATTGAATTCTTTACAGCAGCTGTTTCGTAGCACAGAATCATTCATGTAATTATTATATCAATGTTTGAATTTATTCCGCCCTTAAATCATTAGAAGAAAAGGAGCTCGTCAACTTTATAAGAAAATAAAGGAATATGAGATTGATTTAAAAATCCGAAAATCGGAAGAGAAATTGCAAGAATTGAACATTTAAACATACTCAAAGAAATAAACGGAAAAATAGTCAACATCTTGAAATTTGGAATATAGATTTTTCATCCCCCCCTCTCTCTCTCTCTCCCTCTCTCTCTCTCTATATATATATATATATGCACACACATATATATATATAGTTTTGCTTTATGCAAATTAAGTATCAAGCGAAAACATTTATGACAGTGCTGAACACAAAAATGGGGGACCGTTATATAGTAGTCATCCACAAAGGGACTGTTTCACTGCGTCACAACTTTTCAGTGCGGCTAGACTAGCACCTATTCCGAGTTAAAAATGGAAATTACACCTATCTAGGTGATAATCAACTGTTCTACCTAGATTGAATTCGGCGCCCTCAACAACTAAGTTATTCAGAAATCCACACAGATGATTTGTTTATAGTGGTTAAGGCTTTGTGTAGAACCAACCACACTTGTTGCTATTACTTCTAATCCCTATCGGTGCAGATGACTGCCACAAGACAAAGTATTGCGGTACAACGCAGGGTTTTACACCAGAGTTACCTTCTCCTAAGATGCATGTCTTAACTAAGACTAGAGGTGCATCTCTCTTAGTTAATTAATTCACCTCCAGATACCAACCTGGAAATTTCTTACGACTGGACATGGTACATACAGCGCCTAGCTTTCCCAAATGGTCACCAATCTGGTACTGACCAGGTTCGTCGTTGCTTGACTTCAATGATCTGGCGAGAACCGATGTATCACTGTGATTATATCGTATATATATATATATATATATATATATATATATATATATATATATATATATATATATATATATATATATATATACAATCAAGCTAAATGTGTGTGTACACGAATAGGCTCCAAAATCATTTACTATTATACTAAACTGACCACATAAATGATAGAAGAAGTATCAAGGAGCAAAAATGATTATGTTACATTTTGAAAAGTGGTGGTTTCTTAAAATCGTGGGGTCGTCGTACGCGCCCGATCCTCAAAGAATGGAAATAAAAAAAACAAAAACAAAATATTTTACAAGGGTTTTTGACATAGATACGCATAAGAATACTTTGATAAGTATGTTTCAGTTTTAAAGGGATGGTAAAATAAAATTGTGGGTTCTACGTTCGCGCCTGGCCTCCATAGAATGGAAATATGCCACAAACTTTAACACTTTTGATATCTGTCCACGTAAGTATGCATTCATAATTATCTTTCAGTTTGAAGAAATATGGTATAATAAAACAATGAGGTCTATCTGGCTTTTATAGGATGGTTTTTTATTAATTTTTACTAAAAACTATTTTAAGAAAAAAACTAAAAGCCATTTTTCGAATGGATTCTTATGCGTACCATTTTATGGTCAGAGATAATTCCTTCAATCATCTTTACAGAAGTCAAACTCTCTTCCATCAGTTTGCAGTTGGTAGGTTTGCAAAATTTGAAGCAGAAAGACTGTTACATATCAAAACTCATTGAAACAAGAATAGTTTCCTGCATCTCAAAGATCATATGAATATCTATACAGGTCAGGTTCTGTAGCACTGAGGTTGAGAGTGTGGGCCACCTGATTTCTGGTTGCAAAGTCCTACTTGGAGACGGTTATTATACAGATCGCCATAACGGAGTTTGCAAATACCTTCACTGGAAGATATGTAAGAAACTCAACATTTAGTGTAGTAAAAACTCCTGGGAACATATACCCGAACGAACAGTTGGGAATGACAACTACACTATTCACTATGACTACATAATCCCTACTGCTACATATCTTGAAAATGCAGCTGTTAAACCAGATATAGTAATTTGGGACAGAGCAAACAAAAAAGCGACTGTAATAGAGGTCAGTGTACCCAATGATACAGGGCTTAACAGAGTTGAGAGAGAAAAGATTACAAAGTATCAAGGACTTATGTATGATATGAAACGAAATTGGAAATTAAAAGACATTTCAATTATACCAGTCATCATAGGAGCAACTGGGCTTATGAAAAAGAACTTTAAAAAGTACATAGCAAGCATACCCGGTGAACCAAGTGCAAGTGAAATACAAACGATTGCACTGAAAGGGACGGCTAGAATCCTGAAAAGATCTCTTGGTTGGACTCACTAAAATAGGGATAAATGTCAGACATCTGGTTGGATGTCCCATCCCCTAGAAGAAAAAATTTAAGAAAAATGAAAAAAAAAAAAGTCAGACAAACCCGACATTGTAATATGGGACAAGAAGGAGAAGGAAGCAACCTTGGTGGAAGTTAGTGTCCCGAATGATGCTGGGTTAAACAGAGCTGAGAGGGAAAAGATTACTAAATACCAGGGTCTTATGTATGACATGAAAAGAAACTGGAACCTTAAGAAGATCTCTATAATTCCAGTAATTATAGGAGCAACCGGACTTATGAAAAAGAATTTTACAAACTATCTTACAAATATACCAGGTAAACCAAGTGCAAAGGAGATTCAAACAATTGCACTTAAAGGGACGGTTAGAATCTTAAAAAGATCTCTCGGTTGGAGTGTCTAAAATAGCAGGTGTATGTTTGGCATCTGGTAGGATGCCCCATCCCTGGCTTAAACAAAATGATAAGAAAAATGAAAAAATAGGGTCAGACATGCATATTACCTTCTAGCTTAACAGGTAGTTTACGATATACGCATGAAAGAACCCAAGATGCAATGACTTATTTAAAAAAACAAATGCGAGTTGGGAATAATTTCCTCTTTGACCAATTTGGTACCCCAAAATGGGGAGCGGCATATATATTGTTAGAATATAGTTATCAACTGACAGTTATGACGTCCACGGTTCATCAGAGTGGCTGAATATAGCGAGATTCGAAATCGTAACCCCGTGGTAAGTAGCGCAAACCTCCATCGCTAGGCTATCTCGTACAGCTGGTTAATGTATCGCGTTTTTATGTAGATGTTATTTGTTTTGGTTTTGCGATGCTTTTTGAATGAATTCAATTATTTATCTGAAAATGCATTTTTACCAAAATGCTAGTTGAGAATAATTATTAGTAGCAGTGGATAATTATATTTTAAAAGTAATACATATGCCGCTCCCCGTTTGGGGATACCAAATTGGTCAAAGGGAAAATTATTCCCGACTCGTATTTAGGTAAAAATGCACCAGACGACGAAACACGTGCCAGTCGATAATTATATTTTAACAATATATATATATATATATATATATATATATATATATATATATATATATATATATATATATATATATATATATATATATATATATTGTTAAAATATACTTATCCATTTAATTTAGAATTAAATTCTGTAAAATAAAAAACATTACAACACATTTATTAGTCAACAAAAAATACAAAAATTTAAGTTTTTTCCTTAATCCGTGCATTTTCAATCAATATTTTTAGCAAAATAATGTTTATAAGCCTCATAAATTTTGCTATTTTGCACATGAATCGTAAGCAAAAAAGCTTGTATGAAAAGTCTAAAAGAAGCCAAGATTAAAAAAAGGATATTCTATGGTGTAGTTATGTTCAATGAAGAAAAACACACAATCGTAAGATCTAAGGCCATGAAGAAAAGTATAATCCAATTAAATGAAGAGTTCAATTGTTCAATTGTAAGCATATGTAGTAATCAATAAGACGCGATGAAGTAGAATCCATGACAAATTGTCAAATTTCCACATAAAGAGAATTTAATAATTGTATCAAGAATCTTTAACTTTCTTAAAAATTTCAACCCTTCCACTGATGGTGACCCTAATAAGAAGATGATCAACTTTTAAATATTTCAATTAATCTCAATTCCGAATCTTACAGGCATTACCATAAACCTGAGTTGACACACTTTAGTTTTCACAAATAATCTTAGATACAACTTTTCAATAACTTTCTTATCTTGTATATATATATATATATATATATATATATATATATATATATATATATATATAGTAATTTATAAAATATATATGGCGATTAAGCTACACTGAATATTCTGCGTTTCATCCAACTATAGGATTCGTCAGGCTTATGCGCGAATTCTGTGGTTGCTTCTTGTTTTTTATATGTTGATGATTTCTAGTTAGCCAATCAGCTTTCTAGTATCCACCGCGCCCCTTCCTATCAGCAATGGGCATACATTTTATCAAACAAAGGATCTGTTTTAGAACTAGGTTAGTGGTTTTAGGTAGACGTTCTCTTTTTTTTTATAAATCCTCAACATATATAAAAACAAGAAGCAACCACAGAATTTGCGCATAAGCCTGACGAATCCTATAGTTGGATGAAACGCAGAATATTCAGTGTAGCTTAATCGCCATATATATTTTATAAATTACTAACTAGCTCTACCTACGTATTGAGCACTTTTGAAGTAAATACTTAAAGTTTACGCATAAATCTATACTTTCGGATATTAAATTTATGTGAATAAATGAAGTAGTTATATATATATTGTTTTTTTACATGTTTTATATATATATATATATATATATATATATATATATATATATATATATAGACAAAAAAACGTCCGTCTGTCTGTCTGTTGTTGTGTCAGACTATTTCTTAATATGAAAACAAAGAAGGAGTGTACCTAAAGTGTCAGTTTATTCACATGTACAATTTCTTTATGAACATAATGACAGCAAGTCTACGACTCTTGCGGACCACTCTCTTTCTTTCTTTCTCTCTCTCTCTCTCTTTCACACACACACACACACACACACGTACCTCTCTATTTTTCTGCCTATCTTTTTATCTCTGTCGTTGATTATTTCATTACACACACATACACACACATAGATTGAGAGATATTTTGAGCATTTTAAAAGACTTTTAGGAGGCATACTATGGGCAATATTTTTCATTTGAAAATTCAAATATTTCAGATTTACATTGTGCATTCTCAGAAAAGAACTTTAATCGACTCGCGCCTCCCGAATTCCATTTTTTTTTTTAAAACTGTAACCCCTTTGTAGCTATTTTTACTGGCTAAAGGCTAAATTTTTTCTACAGGTTCAAATACCCAATATATCAAGTTTCAAGTCTTTAGACCAAAAATTGACGCAGGAGTTTGGTAGAGGTTGTTCCTCACACAAACACAGGCAAAGTCTCTTAGCGAAAAAGGAAAGTTGTATTGACGAGGCAAAGAGACAGAGGGTAGGTGAAATCCGTTTCTCACCTCTAACTTCAAACAAACATGCTCAGGCGAATTGGTTTTTCTTTCTATTAATTGACGGTCTTATTTAAAAAGTAAATAAATTTGTGTCAAATTGTTGAAACATCGGTTACCATTTCATCTCTGAAGTTAAGAAACGGAATCATTTGTTAAGACCAGCGGTTGTATATGATAAATGCACAAATGAAGTCAAACACTCATAAGTCAGCTACAAACATTACTTGCTCGTCTAGTCTAATGAGGCCCGCACTGAGCTGAAATAAATTTATACTTGGATTGGTCTAATTTCATGCTGGATATTTTCTTATATACAAAAACATATGTACGATTTCGACATAAAAAGAGAAAACGATGATTAACATGCTGCAAGACTCACCAACAAAAATAACGTTGAAATAAAAAATTTAATAACAAAACTCACATTAAAAAGCATCTCATCAAATGTAACTATTAGCGGTATTAGAAAACTGAACTATTCATCAGAGTAGATGTAAAAATGGGGACGAGGTTCGAAATAGAAAAGAAAAAAACATTACTTACAAAAATGTACACACACGATGAATGCACGGGGATTCTTGAATTGTGACGAAATTTATTACGAGAGACACTTTTAAATCGTTACATAGATAACATGCTATTATTCATACGTGACTAAAGTTCATCAAAGAAATGGAACAAATGATTGAGTTCATGAACTGACATTAATATACAAAGAGATGTATATATAAATGATAGTAATTTCTTTATCTGCCACATAACCCTTTCGCATTTCGATGCTATCTGTGCCGTCTTAGAAACAGAAGCTTATATGATAATCTTATCCGGGAGACAATATATCAATTTATATGTGCTTTCGGAAAATATGTGTTCGTTTCATTTATGCATAATAATTCTTACGTTTTCCTGGATAAACTTCTTTCCCCACTAAGTCGTTTACAGATAAGGTCGCAGCCATTTTAACTCTCACATTAATATCTTATAGCAATCTTATTCACTGGCAACATTTCTTAATAGGGCGAAAAATCACTGCAAATTAATTCATATTTTCCTTCTTACTATTGCATATATACTGCACTAAAATTAATATCAAAGTAAAGAACCATCCCTGAAAATTCTTTTAGGCTTTCTTACGGTATATTCCATATATTTATTACACATTCCGGATTAGCGGAATATATTTATGAACAGCTTTCTGAGTACGTCGATTGAAAATAGACTTTTGGCTTGACGCTAAATTTAGTCCATTTCTTGTTTTCTTTTTTTATTTTATTTTACGTTAAAATAACATCCTTAATAATACTTTACGTTAAAATAACATCCTTAATAATGTTTTACGTTAAAATAACATCCTTAATAATGCTTTACGTTAAAATAACACCCTTAATAATGTTTTATGTTAAAATAACACATCCTTAATAATGTTTACGTTAAAATAACATCCTTAATAATACTTTACGTTAAAATAACACCCTTAATAATGTTTTACATTAAAATAACACCCTTAATAACCCTCTACGTTAAAATAACAGATCCTTAATAATCCTTTACGTTGAAATAACATCCTTAATAATTTAGATAACCAAAGCGAGAAATAACAATGTCGGCGTATATATTAACCAGATTTACTACCGCATGTTTAGAGAACCGCTGTAAATCACCAACAATTTTGGATATTCTGATGCATTATTAATATTTTTACGAAGTGTGCAAAAATACAAAAATATATAAATACTAGCAGACAGTCCGACGTTGCCCGATCGTAAAATACGCATAATATTATATTTTAATTAATGCAGAATTCTTATTTATTACTAGCAGGACCCGTTAACCGGCGTTGCCTGGTGGTAGCATGCACCCCTCGCGTAAAAATTTAAAATATGGCTGCTGCGGTTTTTGTCGTTTGCCAACCCCCAACCTCTTCATGTTAAAAAGTCATAGGCACCAAGTTATGCTTGCATATGGTCGCACATGGTATGCACCCGAGATCAATATCTACTTTAAAATTTGGTGTTTATGCATTTTTTTTTGTATCGCGCTATTTGTAATAAGTGTTTTCAGGTTAAATTCAACTTTCACACTATATTTTTTTATTCAATTGTAAGGTGGGAGAATATTTACAGAAGACCGTCCCCTCCTCATTTATATTGTTCAGCGCTTTTAATCAGAAATTATAAAATGAAGCACATTAACTCATTGTAAAACTTCATCTGGCATTATTGTTTTATTTGATAAATATGAAAAATGATTACACCCTCGAGAAATCCTTTAAAATTTCCACTTTTAGAGGTTTTCGGGAATGCTGAAAACGAAAATAACGTATAAAAATCCGGCATACGTGTAGTTCCCAAGATATGAATAAATCTTAGTTTCTAAAAAGTGGGGGATCACTTTTCTATAATAATTTTAAGCGAAATGAGCATCCACTTTATGGCCGCTTATTTCAGAGTGGGGGGTGTGCCAATGTACAAGGTACACAATTTAACGTAAAATGAGCACCGACTTTTTTTGTTTGGGGGTTGTGCACGTCAAATCGATTATTAATGCCTGGTAGCCTCTCCACCACCCTAGAAAAAAATGTAAAAAATTGGGTGCTCAGTTTATGGTAAATTGTGTTCATTGTACGCTGACCTCCGCCATTCAAACAAAAGGTAGCCATAAAGTGGGTGCTCAATTTACGTTATTTTTGAAACTAACAGTATTTTACATTTTTGCCGGAATTTGAAACGTTATTTTCGTTTTCAGCACACCCGAAATTCTTTTCTGAAACAAACATTTCTTCATATATGTTAAAGTACTTGTTCACCTGAATTGTAAACGTGATTTTTAAGAATTGGTCGAAGATGGAAAAAATCCTCGTATCCCCCACCCTTTTTTGTATTTATTAAATAACGTGGTAAAGTATTTGTTTGCCGGAATTTTAAACGTGATTTCTGTTTTCAGGGGCACTGAAAACATATAAGTCGTAATTTTAAAAGATTGGGTGGAGTTGGAAAGAATCACCGTTTAAATGCATTAAAATTATCCCGCCACCTCTTTCCCCATTGCACCACGTTATCAAGATCAGAAGTAGAGAGAATCACACAGAACTTGGTAGAGAACTTTGATTTGTTGCCATAGATGGTAGTGTCATCAGCATAAATGTCTACAAATGATCTTAGAATGTAGTTGGAGAGACCATTTATGTAGATCAGGAAGAGAGTTGAGCCAGGATAGACACCTGTGGGACTCCAGCATTAATACTGTGAGCTTCTAATTTCTGTCTATCAACCACTACTTTTATGAATCTATCAGAGAGAAAGAATTTATTAATTGAAAACACATTTCCATCTATACCCTAGTTGGAGATTTTATGAAGTAGACCTTTATGCCATACCTTATCAAAGGCCTTTGATATGTCAAGGGCAATTGCCCTAGAAAGTAAGCGTCTGTCGAAAGATTCACTAATCCTATGAGATATAATAGTTAACAGAGCTGCTGTAGATCTAGCAGAACAGAAACCACATTGCATGTCATTGTGTGTTATTTTTACTGAGGTGGTTGACTACTTCTTTATTTAACACAGATTCCAGCAACTTACTCATGACAACAGGAGACTGATTGATCTGTATTGAATGGGAAATGACCGATCAACTGAATTTTTAAATATGGGACATAATGATGAGTTTTTTCAGGGTGTTGGAAAGCAATTCTCCTAAAAGCAACGCTTAAACAACTTTGGAGGCTAGTTTTGATTGAAACTTTTGAAGTACTATAATAGGAATGCCGTTAAAGTCAGTGGTTTTACTGGAATCGAGGTTTTTGATTAGCTTGGCAACATCACGCACAGTTATTTGTATGTTGCATAGAGGAAATATGGGAGGTTAGCAGCCCTGATCGCAGGGGGTAGAATTAGCTGCAAAGTTTTTGGCAAAGAATCTGGCTTTGTCAGATGCTGACAAGATTACTTTAAATCCATTGATGATGGTTGGGATAGAGCATGCACTTCTATTCAGGACCGTGTTTGTTATTTGGTGAAATTGGTAGGAACCAAGCCACTGCTCAGCTACTTTGGACTTGACGGACTGAGCACACAACTCTCTCGCATTCTTATTACTCCTTTAGTGGTTGCTAGCAGTTTTGAGGGCGGCTTTAGTCTCAGTATATCCATTACGTTGGAAGCAGTGGCGTAGCATCAGATTTTGCCGCCCGGGGCGGTCGTGAATTTTGCCCCCCCCCCGCTGGCATATGATTGCCCGTTTTGCATGGAATATAATTACCTGTTTTGCCGCCCCCTGCTGGCATATAATTACATGTTTTGCCCCCTCTCCAACGCTGGCATATGATTCCCTGTTTTGTCCCCTCACTTCTGGCATATGACAATCTGTTATAACCTTCAAAATTCCAAAAAAGCCCTCCATATATTTATTATTATTGAACTAATGTTTACACAATTCCCCTTTTTATAAATTTTAATTTAACAAATTCTTTTCAATAGTTTGAATAATAAGTATATAAGCATTAATCTGAGGGGAATTATGTAAACGTTAATATGAGTTAAAAGAAACCAAACATTTTTTCAAAACAAAAACGTATAATTCAAATTATAAAAGTATTAAATTAAATTAATTGACTATACAAATATAATAATAAATTAAAATAAGAACATTTGGACACTTGAAAATGTTATGACTTTTGTGTTGTTGTTAAAGTCCGAATTTTCGCCAAATAACATGGCAATATCAAAGAGAGGATAGTCCGATGTAGTTTTCTTTTATTTTCCTTCAGAATATTATTATTAAGAGGTTGAGCCTCTCGAAGAGAAAAAAAAACGTTTTGCATCGGCGCTTTTTGAAATCCTTGTGTGTAATCTCTCAGTTTAAGGGCCAAATTTAAGATATGGAAAGTCATACATTTTAGAAAACATTTTTGTTATAAATTTAAATGAGAACATTTGAAATTTGAATTTATAAATTTAAATGTGAACATTTGAAAATACGAAAAGCTTAAGAAATGATAAAATCATTTTTATTTACTTTTTTATTGTTATTTCCGAATTTTCACAAAAAACATAGCCGTATCAAGGAGAGGATAGTCCGATGCAGTTTTCTTTTCTTTTTCTTCATAATGTTATTATTAAGAAGTCGAGCCTCCCGAAGAGAAAAAAAAACGTCTTTTATCTGTGCTTATTGAATTCCGGGTGTGTAATCGCTCGGTTTAAGCGCAAAATTTAAGAAATCTGTTGTTGTTAATAATATTTCGATCCTTTTAAAAATAGTTAAACATTTAAAAAAAAATAACCATATATATGAATTGAAAATAAGGCTATAATTTTGTTTTTGAGAGAACTATCTCAAGGCATCAAGTCAGTTGAGAATCTACAAACATAGTTTTCACTTTTTTTCGGCAAATTTATCAATAACTCTATCAAAATGCACTCTATTGACAAGTTCCCTCTCTATGGAGAGGATTTCCAAGTCAGTAAGCCTTATCTAGCTCATTTTTGATCGAAGGTAGTTTTTTATGAGCTTCAGTTTCGAGAAATGGCGCTCACAGCTGGCAACGCTAATAGCTCACGTAAGGAAAATGCGCAGCAAGATCACAATATTAGAGACGGAATGCCCAAGGTAGTATCTCTGCATAAAGTTCAAAAGTTCAAGAGGCCCATTGATTTTGTCTTTTCCTGAAGCGTTCACAAAATACTGTAATCTCTTCCTTTCAGCAAAGAATTTATCTTTTTCTGACAATTTGACGGTGTAAAAAAGAAAATTTATTGGCAAGATTGTGAACTTGTTGAAATCTGCAAGATCTTTCCTCAGTCAACCTGTCTATTTCCTGTCTCAACTCAGTTTCAAACCCCAGTCAATCGTTCACCACCATTCGTTTCTTTTTGCGGATACGATGCTACATGCTTATCCTCATTTCAGAGCAGAGTTTTTTTTGACTCGTCTATTGCAGTGTCCACCATCTTTTCTCTATTCTGAAGAAGTCAATCTCTCAACGCCATCAGTCTGGCAGAACTTGGTTGCAGATCCAGCCCCTGTTCTTGAAAATACTTCTGGGCATCATTGTTTTCTGGCAGAATAGGTTTCCAAAGTCTCAGAAATAAAAGAAACGGAAACGACAATACCGAGTTTAGAATTAAAGATGCATCTGATTTTGTGGTTGCATTTTCTCCTTCTTCTGTGAGCTGTTCCAGAGCAATAACGACTTCCAGTATTTTTCTACCACAATATTTACAGCATATGCTTGACTACTCCATCTAGTATTCACAGTTCGCTTGATACTTAGACCGACCAACTGAATCAAGACAACCTAGCGATATGTAGATGCAGAAAAGAACTAGAATAACCGGTCCAGTATGCCAAAAAATGTAACAGAGTGATCCACTACAGAAACGGCATGTGCACAAGCCAGATTTAATGAATGGTTAGTGCATGACACAAATAGAGTTTTTGGGTTGATTTCGGAGATTCGTTTCTGCACACCCGATTGGTGGCCTGATTGTAAAATTAACCTTGGCTGGGTATTGCAGGAATAACATCGACACTCCTAGTAAATTCTTGAAACCTTTGGTTGGTTTGTTTCCACTGAGACATGGACATTTTGCCAACATTAAAATTTAAGTGTATTTCTAAAAATTTATTCTAAATACATTTAAACTGTTTTATAGATTAAAAAAAAAAGAATTACTATTTTTATAATATTTTATTATTTTTTCATATTTAAATTATAATATATAAGAACTTATAAGTAGCAATAATAGTAGTAGTATATTGAGTCGCTCAACTAGGTAATCCCTCCCATATTAAAAAAAGATTCTATTTTTTAGACGATTATGCATTAACGCCTTAACAAACTTGACAGAAAGATAAACACACAATACAATGATTTGAGAATTTAGGGTGGATATCTGCTTCAATATTAATTGGGTGTAAAATGATTTTTCATTTCAGAGAAATTGTAGCATGTTAGAACACTAACCAAAAATTATTATTTTCTTCAAGGAAATAAATTCTGTAAGCTTTTTTTTAGGGGGGTCTAAGCGATTACGAACAGTTTTACAACCTTGCCATCCAGACTTCGGGTTAGTGAACATTTCTACAATGTTAGAGTAGCCTGGAAATGATGATTATTCATCATTGTAGGTTAAATTAATGTACGAAAGTTTCAATTAAAAAATAATTGTTTGTGCTTTTTTTCCGGCAAGATTTTCAAGATGTCCCTATGCAATCGCATAAAACAAAATGAAAGTCGAATAAAACAAGAGGAAAATATCATTCTTAACCAAATGTGTTAGTCTAAAATTGTCACAATATTAGTAAAAAGTATTTCTATTACAATTATCCGTATTTTGTTTTTTGTTTCGTTTTTTTTTGCATTAAAACAATCAATCTACAACATATCTATGACATTGTCAGTAGTAATAACCGGGCAAATATTTATTAGGGTAAACACATGAACATTCTTTGGTAGAGGGAACGTATTCTGTTTCTATACCGATTTATTTTGCATAACAATCGTTAATTATTTTCAATTGTTTATGAAATATTCAAATAGCATTTTGCTAACTAATGACAAATGTAAATCGGCTTTGTTTTAAAAGAGAAATACATCTTTAGTTGTTTCATTATTTTCAATCAATTAAAAGGAAAAGATTCGAGAAAAATATTTAGAACCCCAACCGTATATTTAATATATGTCCCTCCCACACACACACTAAGTGCATTTTTGTTTGTGAAAATATATGCAGACATGAGAAGGTTTAAGAGTAATTCGAAAAAAAAAAAGACAAAAACAAATCACTAATTAAATATTTAGAAATTTAAAAGGAATCAAAATCGGATTCGGGAATCGTACCGGATCGGGAATTTAAGACGGAATTGGTAATGTAATCGGAATCGCAAAAAAATTAGAATCGTCCCATCACTAGTATATACACACATATATATATATATATATATATATATACATGTATACACATATGTATACACATTACACACACACACACACACACACACATACATACACACATGATAATTGGAAAAAAAAAACAAATAGGGAAAACAGGGAAAATTAAAACAAAAATAAATAATTAATAAATAAAAAATAAAAATACGGAAGTACGGGTTAAAACGGAAAACTATCTTTACATAACACCAAAATATGGAGGAAATGAGGAAGCATGGCTGTGGAAATCTTTTTACGCAAATACGATGTCCAGCATGTTAAAAATATACCATTTGTTGTAAAAATCCAATGGATAAACATCTGAAGAAGTTGGTGGGGATATAAAAAAGAAAACGTGAGTCTTTGAATTTTCAACAAAACTTTGCACTATATATATATATATATATATATATATATATATATATATATATACACATATATATATATATATACATATATATATATATATATATATATATATATATATATATATATATATATATATATATATATATATATATATATATATATATAGGGGATCAGACAAAACGGCACCAGGCAAAACCCACCAGCTAATTAAAGTAAAAACAGATAAAATCCCAAATGAATCAAAAACATTAAAATCACTTTTTATATTTTAATTTTAATTTAATTTAATTAGGAAAATTCGACACCGGGGAACGAATTTTGGCAAAGTATTAAAATTAGGCATCTACGAAATTAATGTGAATTGAAGATAGAGTTTAAGATCATTCTTAAAGACGATATAGTTTTATCTAGAATTCAAATGTCTCTCACAGAAATATACATATTTTTAAATATTTACTCTTGTTTGAAAGCAAGTAAGTCGATTTTTCTAAGTACGCGTTCTAAGGAGATTTTTCTTGTATGATCTTTTACAATTATTATATTAATAAAAACGTAAAAAATTAAGATCCTATTACCAGAATTAATTCATCATAATAAATATCGGTTTAATCATAAATACATCAATGATTATAAAATTTTGTTAATGGTTTGAAAAAAATCAATTACTCTGTGATTGTTTGACACTTGACAGAAATTTCCTCAGTCAACCTGTCTATTTCCCGTCTCAACTCAGTTTCAAACTCCAGTCAATCGAATAGAAAACCACTTAAATAGTATTTGAGGTATGGCGCTTAATTCCCATATAAAATTATATTTCCCTGATTTGACGATCATAAAATATTTTTTATTCCGTACTTGCTTAATGTTTTTACAATTCAAAAATTACGTAATTTTCTGTTGCTAATTTTCCGTTGTATCATTTAATTATCAGTGATGTTTGAAAGTATTTTTCTTGACAAAATGTTTTGCTTAATTTTTTACCATATTTTGGAACAAATAAATCAATTGCTTTCTTTGAAAGGTTACCTAGAGAATTTACGCAACATTTTAAAACTTTGTTTTACAAATAAAATAAATTTACATCGTATTTTGATGTTACTATCATTTTACTTTTTTAAAGACAATAAATATTTATCTTTAGTACCAATAATGAAAAATTAAATAAAAAAATAAAACAATCGGTTTTGGAATCGTAAATTAGTGACACATTCTCCGATTCCGATACCTCCAAAAGTTTCGATTTTTTACAACCTTTTCGGTATAAAATTTCAAATTTTTTGTTAGCTTTAATTTATTTTTCCTATTTTCTATTTTTACCCTCTCAAAATGCCGCCCCTGATATGTGCCGCTCGTAAAATAGGGAAACATTTTTTTACAACCTTTTCGGTATAATATTTCAAATTTGTTGTTAGCTTTTATTTTTATTTATTTTTCTATTTTCTACTTTTATCCTCACAAAATGCCGCCCCCTGGTATGTGCCGTTCGTACATTTTCCGATTACAATACCCCCAAAAGTTCTTTTTGGTATAAAATTTAAGATATTTTGTTAGCTTTCATTTATTTTTATTCATTTTTCTATAATCTATTTTTAACCTCTCAAAATGCCGCCTCTGACGTGTGTCACTCATAAAATAGGGACACATTTTTCCGATACCTCCAAAAGTTCCGATTTTTAAAAAACTTTTCGGTATAAAATTTTAGATATTTTATTAGCTTTCATTTATTTTTATTTATTTATTTTTTATCCTCTCAAAATACGCCCTCTGGCATGTGCCACCCGGGGCGAACCGTCCCCCACTTGCTACGCCACTGGTTGGAAGCAATAGAAATAGTGATTTTTGTGCACAATGGCAGCAGCACATTCCGGAGGCAACCATAGCTGGTTGTAAGGTTTTTGCTGGAACTTTTCGGAGGGGATTAAGCGGTCTATACCTACAATTAACCATTCCGTCAGACTATTATTTCGTGAGACTATTATGGAAAACACGTTCTTTTCTAACATGGAATGTAGAGATATGATATAAATGTACAAAAGCTATTCGAATCAGCCATAGAGTATCGATATACTGTACGATGGAGATGAACTATCCCCCTAAATAATCCAATTTACCAAATTTCCACCACTAACGATTGCTACGACATATTCCCTTTGACCACTGTACACTCATTAACCCTTATCCTCGAGTAGTTTATGGACCTTGATAAGTGGTGACTCCTTTGTAAATTGTGATTTTTTTTTTAAATAACGGCAGAATATTTTCTCTGGGGCTTGTGTAGTAGTGGATAAGGAAAAGTGTAAATATGTACGTTTCCTGAAGAAATTCTACCGATGAAAGGAGTAGTGGAGGCAGTCTACAATCACTTTATCCACAGTTTATTACATATATAAAATATGATTATATGACAATTTATTACATATATAAAATATGATTATATGACAATTTATTACATATATAAAATATGATTATATGACAATTTATTACATATATAAAATATGATTATATGACAATTTATTACATATATAAAATATGATTATATGACAATTTATTACATATATAAAATATGATTATATGACAATTTTTCTGTTTCTTTTTTTTGCAGAATAGATACATTACTTTTACATTGTGATACTATGAAAGTGACCCATGAGCCACTAAGTGCCGAGAGTGTCATACAAATGTACAATGAAATAAGAAGTAGCAAACAATGAATCTGTAGGCATTTTTAGATCGAGCCTTTTAGATTTGACAATGACAATAGAAGCCTACGGAACATTACAAGGGAAGGGCAGCTTCCGGGTGGCCGGGGGTGAAAGCAACTTCAGATACCGACGCACAGAAGATAGTTAGTTGACAACTAGATGCCGTTCGCGGCGGATGGAAGCTGATAACGACACTGGTTGGATAGTTTTTAGAGTTGACTGCGAAACAGAGATAAAGCCAGATTGCGACTGACACACGAACGTAACATTGATAGAACGGGGAGAAGACACACACTCCCAAGTTCAACCGTCAAATATATGTGAAACATTGGCGTCGTGTTTTTCCTGTTTATTTTTTTCTAATATTTATTATAATGGACCCACGTGTGTTCTCAGTAACAGTCGCCAGTGAGAAAAATGACGATCAGGCCATAAGAAACACAATGAACGAAAAATACCACGGCACACACGATGTTGGGGGGTCGGCGGTTTGTCGGGAACACACATGTCTGGCCACAACATAATAGATGCATTTCTTTACTTTCCTTTACATAATAGATACATTTCACCTGAGATAATCGTTTACATAATGTAAAGTACACTGAACATAATGAGATAATCCTTTACATAATTTCACATGAGATAATTCTTTACATAATGTAAAGTACAAGAACACATAATGTAATGTACATTATGTGTTCTTTCCTTTACACAACAGATCCATTTCACCTGAGATAATCATGCAAATAATAACACAATTTTATTGCTTGCTCTCATTCTTATCTGTTCGGTGACTTCATATTCCAACAAACAAAGAGAAGGTGAAAAACTGACTGCCACATTCTTTGCAAAGATACAACACGTAAAACATAATTCTTCCCCTTTGCCACACTACAAGGACACTCAGCTCACGAAAAAGAAGTCAACAAGCAGAAAGATTTGATCAATCTCAATAGAGCATTTGCTAATGTAAAAGTTGATTGCTGAAGGGGACCTCGGACCTTGGCAGTCATTCACCCTTACCTTTATAAGAAGTCAAATGAACGAGATCATCTTGTTACGGTAATATACGAAAATACTTCTGCTCTGGATACTTCCATCTCTATCTTACCGGAGATGTTTGGAACTTCTTCCCGTGATATTCGTATTTTTAACAATTTTTTGTAACCTCATGCCTCGCAATATCCAATATCGATAGCCCCTCATACGTGCTATTCAACTGCTGCCTAACTTCATCGAACATCGATTCTTTCAGTTCAACTGTCGATCAATCTCTCACAGGGTTCCAAAGTCAAATATGCTGATGTCCTCTTTGAACTCTCGCAGTTCAATTTCCGAAAAATCAGGAATGTCAGTTTAAAGACTCTAAAGTAACTTCAAGAGCTTTGTTTTCTTTTCTACTAGAGATCTGTAATTTGGCAACAATCGTTTCAGTCTGATAAGATCATTTATCAATAAACTTTCTTCCAAGGACAAACAAAGTAAATATATTCTGGTGACTGCAGTAATCTTAACCATGCATGAAACAGTTAAGGCACAATTCCACATTCACATATTTATCTCTAAACCAGTTTTGTGACACTCTACTTGTCTCTTATAAATTCCATTTATCCTAATTCCCTTAATTGCTTATCGAACACACACAAGCTAGAGTCACTTCAGATATTAAAACACCCAAGGCCGACCCCCCCCCCACCATCACCAGCGGTACGGCCGAACAGGGCCCTAAATCGACCACACATACCAGGTCGCTGAATGCAAACAGTTCAACCCAAAACCTCCAACCGTCAACCACCATTCCGGTCGTATGCCTTCGTGCTAATTTGTAGATCTGTTCAAAACATATTATCAAATAATTTTCCTTAAAAAAAAAAAATCAACTTCAAGAAACCGTTTAATCATTATTCTGTAAATAACCCTTCTCTAAAAATTTATAAAATTCAGGAGCGAGAGTTCAAAACATAGCAGAATTCGCCCCCCCCCAAAAAACAACAACAACAACAAACAAACAAACAAACAAACAAACAAACAAAAAACAAAACTAAAAACACACAAACAAAGAACAACCCCCCCCAAATTGTTGCAATCCGGGCAACGTTGGGTTACCCCGTTGCGAATCCGTAACAATAATTAGACTTACAAATTGCCTCCATTTGATAGCCGGGGTCAAATGAGAACCCAACCCACATTAAAGCTGTTTTCTCATGGCCCCTCACGGCGCTGTCATCTCCTCTCTTTTCTTCTTCTTTCTATTTTTGGCTATCTTCTCTTTCTTTTTACCTTTCCTTCTATTCTAAACCATACACATTAACCGATGGTATTGTTATAGTTTCAGCGCAAAATCATAAAAATCTCTTTTCTTTCTGATACTAGATTTATCTGTAATATAAAACTCAGTTACCATAAGTACCGTCGGTTTTGTTTTCCTGACTGACCAGTTAATTGATGAACTTTTTTCTGTTTTTAGTTAGCTGTCTTTCCACTTTTTATATTTTTAAATTACCTCAGCGACACTCTGTTCATCTGTCATCTAAAATTTACTTATCCCGTCGGTTTCAAAACACATCTACGTTATTTACTCCAATTCTAGCAGAGTGCTCGATTACAAAAATATCTAGAAACTGAGAACGCCACATCCTTATCTGGATGCATTATAAAAAATCAGCACAACGTCAGTACCGGCGGTTTCTTTTTCTCTACCGATTGGTTTACATTATTTGCTTCTCCACACCCTTATGCACTTTCTCTTTTCACAACTATTTATTTTCAAGTTCAAAATTATTTCTATTTCTCAGTGTAAATATCTCCAAATTCTTTCCAATATTTTTTCAATTTAATTTTCAAAGAATAACTCATTATTACATCGATTATCGAGCCTAATTACCTTCCATTTGTCAGCTTAAATGCTTTCAATTCATCGTTAAGAACAAAACAGCATTAGAACGCACCTAGAACATATTCTTAGCATTTTATTTTTATTTAATTATTTTCTCACTCTACTTTAAAGACTTTCAAATTATCGTTAAGAACAAAATAACATCAAAACACAGACATTTTTTCGAAATCAAATAATCATTTTAAATTACAAGTTAATGTCGAGCACAAATTAACATCAAATACACACAACAATACATATATATTTCCATAAAGTAATCAGTTTAATGTTTACAAGTTATTATTAAGCAAACATTAACATCAACCACATACAACAGTATTCTACTCGGTTATCTGAGCCTTGCCATTTGGAGGATCGTGGGGGCATCATGTGATCTCACTTTTTAATCCTCAGTCCGCAATCTGACGCATAAGAACACCACTTAGATTCATGGCTGAACTGACCACATTTCGGACAGATCGATCCCAGGTTTCAAGACTTTTTCTCCCAGTTTTCGTCTGGATTCGACATAGTGCGCAGCGGGATTTTATTGACCATTCTAGATCGGGACTGTTTAGCACGTTGGCGTTTTTCTACAACACTCTCCGGGGCTAAATCAAAATCTAGGGCCTCCTGAAATTTCAGCAGACTGCGCTTAAAGACCCCTTCCCTAATGTTTCCATCCACCAACGCTTTTCCAAAATCAGGAAAGGACATCACTGTGAAAATCGAAATTCTTGCCGCCAGTTCGGCTATCTCTTCTCCAACCTGATACTAGTGTTTGAACAGCGCCCTGATCGCGTCTAAATCTGTCCTATCACTAGGGAACTCTTTTACTAGTGATGATCGCACCTTCTCCCAGGACAATCGAGAGTTCTTCTTAAGTTTCCGCTCGATAAACCGTGATACCTGTCCATCCGCAGCCTCATACGCTCCCAAAACAATCTGTCTCTCTCTCACTGACCGCCTACAACCATCCATCAGACTCTCGACAATATCTGCTCCCACCTGAACACTCGTTCTCAATTTATTCGATTACTAATTAGCAAAAGACAGTAAACGTCAAATTCAGCCTCCTATTTTTCAAAACATGACTCGAGCTCAAAAATTACAACAGCAAATTTTCTTTCTTTAAAACACGGTTGATGCTAATCGGAATTTAGAGCCATAAAATATTCTTCACTTTAAAATATGGCTTGTGTCATCGATAGTTTAACAAAGCGTTAACTATTCTTCACCCTTAAATATGATTCCTCTCAATCAATAATTATATATTTTTTCCAAAACAAAACAAAACAAAAAAAAACGTCAACTATTTTTCATTTTAAAATATGACATCTGTCACTCGGTGGCTTCTCTTTTCAATTAATTATTCACTCTTTCTCTTAATTCAACCCCCAAAACGTCAACACCGATAACAAGGTAAAAATAGCTCAAGTCAAAAGAGAAAATTAACTCACCTGTCCACTGTGGGTTGACACAATCTCCAGAGGTTAAAATCTTGCGTGACTGATATAATATGACTATAATAGGACTATACTGGTGTACTGGAATAGATGCAACAGGGTTGAAATTCTGCGTGACAGTCACCAAGTTCGTGATCGTCTAGCAGTAATGCAATAGGCGAAATCCTGCATGTCGGTGATGGTCATCAACTGTAACCAAAGTTCGTCCGATGTTGTGTCTTGTGTCAATACAGGGTGCATCCTGGTTTTATGGCAATCAAATGTAACATGGTTATGGAATTTCCAAGGGTCACGTTCTGGCCAGTAAAACACTAAATGTAACATGTCGAAGACTCCAAAATGTTCACCGGTACGTAAGAGTAGTTCTAGGTGGATTCCGATTGTCGGAACACCCAAGAAAGTTCACTACCATGGCTTTGATCGCTTATACAATGACAGGGTTTGATGTGCGATTCCTCTATTCACAAGCGGTCCGGAAGTAACAGAACAAAATAAAACATATATAAAAAGTATGAAAAGTAAAAAAAAAAGGAAACAACTCGAAGTCTGTGGGGAGATAGGATTGCGGTGGCCGCAGTCTGCATCGAGCATTAGAGTATGTGCCCTTCGCTGCTTTCTGTCTCCTGAAAGAAACCAACTCGTGGATGGTTTTCATTTGGTAGTTACGTCACGAATTCCGTAGACAATGAATAAAAATAAAACCCCAGTCGTCAGTTCTTGTTTTATAAGGATTAATTATTAATTAAACTCCTGACTACAATATTTTGCTATATACAGTGGAATTAAATGAAAAAAAGTATGTGCATTTTTTTTTCTTCACAGATATTTACAACCACGTGAATAGTTCGCTCAGAAAAGAAAAAAAAAACTGCGACACACTATTATCTCCTTTTCTCTTTATTTTCTCTCTCAATCAGTAAGAGTGGGGTGTAGCTTAAGTTGGGGGTGCTAGTTCAGACACAATTCCTTAACAACAACTGCCAACATTCGCTCCCACTTACCTCCTTATAGTGAAGTAACGAAGAATGGTTGGCGAGGTCCGAGGCCCCTCTCAGCCAATCAACTTTCGCATTAACAAAATTGAATTCACCCTGATTGGCCAATTTGGTAAAACCCCTCGTGAATATTAATTAAGTAATTTTTCATCAAAAGTTTCTTACGTAGAGAAAACCGCGTGGTTGACCCGAGGATCAAACTGATTCCCCAGTTCAGAGAAATTACTCGTGAATACTACCATACTCAATTTAATAGGTTCCTTCACAAAATAATATTATTATTAAATATTATCACCAATTCCCAAATCCCTTTAGCTGAAGTCATTTTTCCTTAGTTTGGTTTGAGTCACTAACCAAACAAATGGAATCAGCAGGGCACTCGAAATTATCTGGGATTGTTCACATAATAAAAGCTGTATCTCAGCTCTATTTTAACAATTATTGATGTAAATTTCGACCACCTCAGGTGGTTGGTTCACACAATAAAGCTTCTCAAATGCACTTCTGGTGTTTTGATCAGCATCAGACTGTTTTCTCTTTAATCAGATTTTTTCGATTATCATTTTTCGAGACTTATCGGAGGCATTCTGATGCAAAACTTATCTAAAAACACTCCCAGAGACATGAAGAACATTTGTCCGAAAAAAAAAAACAACAAAAAAACAGTAAGTCGTTTCGGAGCCCATTGGGAACTCTCTCTCTCATATATATACACAGATAAAATATCTTTCATATATAGAGATAGACAAAGAGAGAGAGAGAGAGAGAGAGAGAGAGAGAGAGAGAAGGAGAGAGATAAATGCTTCAGTAAAGATCACAACTGTTGATTGCAATAATCTTGTGTAAAACTACATAAGAATAAATATTGATAAAAATTGCAAAACAGATTATTTTATTGTAAATGTGATATATTATAGCAACGTTGAATTTTTGTGTAACATTAAAACAATCATAGCGGCTGTAATGCGGTATCTCTTCGCCCCGTTCCAAAAGATAATACATTATTTCATATTAAAATTTAATTTTAACTATTCGTTTTAAGCAGTACATTAAAATACTTTTGTTATATTCGTTTTATACATAACATAATTCATATTGATCACATTAACAGAACACGTTATCTAACAATGATAAAAATTAATATTGTAGGATTTTATTGAATCCGTTTTTGCAAAATCTATTTCCATGGTTTCATATAGAGTAAGAAAACCTAAAGTAAAATATGATTTTATTAAACGAATTTAAAACATATGTAATGATTAAAAAAAAAAAGAGATCAGCACAACATGTTCTACGTAACAAATAATAAGCTAACGGCTAAAAAGCAATATATCGCTCAATGTGTCACATTACGTTTAGAAATACTAGCAGGGAGACACGATGTTGTCCAAGATTGAATGAGGATCAACAAATTTTCCACCCCTCCATACTTTTATGATCATCAAAATCGGTGAAATCGCCATTTTTGTAATCAAATCGATTCATTGCCTGCTCTAGTAAAATACCACCCCTCCAGTGTATCGGGAAGAAGCTTCAAATGCTTCCGCAATGTGACTTAGTCACATTGTAGTCTACATTGCACTGTAGAGAATCTACTGTTGATATTATAAAATCATTTTTACATAATTACTTTAATTAAAATTTACAATGCAAAAGTCAAGTATCGTGGTTCAATTGTGTTCTAAACAGAAATATTTATCTCGAACGCGCCCCTGTCATATAAAAAACTAACTATATAAAATAACGTACTGTTGGTTTTGTACGCTAGAACTTTTTGCGTGTACAAAACTTATCAAATGTAGTTGTAATGTAAGGTTGTATAAAGTGTTAACTCTGTCTAAAATCGGACTTCGTTCTTTAATCGCATTTTTTCTGATTATCGATGTTCGATACTTATCGGACGCATTCCGAGACAATACTTACGCAAGAACACTGCCAGACACATCAAATACCTTTGTGTGAATTTAAAACAAATAGACCTAGCCGTTTTAGAGTCCATAATAATAAATTCACACACACACACACACACACACACACACACACACACACACACACACACACACACACACACACACACACATAAAGTTCCTTTTATATAATTTTACTTTCCTCTCCATATCTAACTATCCTCTCTTATGTATGCAAACGAATTTTTCACACTTCCAAAATTATCGATGTCATCAAAATCGATAAAATGGCCATTTTTCACACAAATCGATTGATTGTCTGCTCTAGTCGAGGACATACTGCGGTGCCCCTGGTAGGAAACTTCCTACGCTTTTCTGCAATAACTTAGTCCACAATACATACAGAACTTACTGTTGATTTTATAAAATTATTTTTATATATAATGGCTTGAATTAAAGTTTAAAATGCAAAAGTCAAGTATCATGGTTCAATAGTGCTCTAAACAGAAACATTCATTTCGAACTGTTTTATCAAAGAGCCTTCTGTTGACTGCATACGTCGAGTATTTTGCTTGCGAAGTTATAAAGCTTCTCAAATACATTGTGATGTGTTGATCAAAATCAGGCTTCTTTAATCAGAATTTTTCGATTATCGATTTTCGATAGGTATCGGATGCATACTGCTCCAAAACTTATCTAAGAACACTCCCATACACACGAAGAACATTTGTATGAAATCAAAAAAGATCGACCAACCGTTTCGGAGTCCAAAGGGAATGAACTAACACACAGAGACAAAGTATATATATATATATATATATATATATATATATGTGTGTGTGTGTGTGTGTGTGTGTGTGTGTGTGTGTGCGTGCGTGTGTATATTTTGGCAGTAGGTTATCATTCAGACACATCTGGTTGAACACGACGGAGTTATTCTTTTTTCCGATCTTAATGGATAATTTTTCAATTTGCCGGGCGGTCTTTTTAATTTCAGTAGGTAACTTATACAGAATGGCGCCCAAAGGTTGTTTTTCGCCATATTCTTCTCGAGCGCTTTCTATCGGTGCATCCCATTATCTTCAGGAGGGATTGCTGTTGTTTTCATTTTCTTTTTATATATATTTTCTTTATATATATATATATATATATATATATATATATATATATATATATATATATATATATATATATATATATATACACACACATATATACAGGGTGACCCCCCCCAAAACGGGCCCCAACTCTAATTAGACCCCGTTTCTTAGTGTTTTGTCCCAATGAAATGAAACTTTGGTCATAACTAGTTTATTATATTCAAAATATCACATCAAAACACTAGAGTCTTTGGCCTTTTTTCTCCGTTGACTGTAAAATGCTCAGAAAAACAATTCATTGTCCTCTGTTTTTTTTGGGTCACCCTATATATGTATATATATATATATATATATATATATATATATATATATATATATATATATATATATATAATATTGTGAAGATTATTATATATATATACTAGCAGGGGTGCCCGGCGTTGCTCGGGTGTTTGGAGGTGTATGCTGTGCAAAAAAGCAAAAAAAAAAACCCCAAAAAATGGTTAATTTTTTAAAACTTTGACCCCTATTATAACCCCTTAAAATTTATAGTTTCGGGCTCAAATCACTTTATTAAGTTAGATCCAGGTTCAAGGAACCTATATCTAAAATTTCAAGTGTCTAGACCCAAAATTGTCGGAGGAGTTTGGTAGAGTTTTTAAAGGTCAAATCGTTGAAATTTGACCCCTTAACAGCCAAATTTCTGGCTGACACCCGTCACATCGATTTTCCCAAATCTCAGTACCCGGTATTTGAAATTTCGAGTCTATAGACTAAAAATTGACAGAGTTATTGCGTAGGGAAATGTACACAGACAGACAGACAGACAGACAGACAGACAGACACGTTCACTTTTATATATATATATATATATATATATATATGTATATATATAATATTGTGTAAAATGATTCATAATTTTTGAATTGAAAATCAGTTTCAAAAGGAAAAAAAAAACAAACAAAAGCCAATAGTTTTTACGACCGTTTCAATAAAATATTGTTTCCAAAACGATCGTACAAAGTATTAATTTTGTTTGTTTTTCCTTTTGAAACTGATTTTCAATTAAAAAATTATAAATCATTTTACTCATTATTACAATAGCTCTAGGATATCTATACCTATCGAGCTTATTATATATCTACATTACAATGAGCACTGTTTTCTTTTAATAGTATTAATACATTTACTAGTACATTAAAATAAACTCTGCTCTTTAGACTCTAGGTCTAATTTCCTCCAAATTATATATATATATATATATATATATATATATATATATATATATATATATATAACTACTTAATTTACTCACATAAAATTAATATACGAAAGTATAGATTTATGCGTAAACGTTAAGTATTTACTTCAAAAGTGCTCAATACGTAGGTAGAGCTAGTTAGTAAGTTATAAAATGTATATGGCGATTAAGCTACACTGAATATTCCGGGTTTCATCCACTCTAGGATTCTTCAGGCTTATGCGCGCATAAGCCTAAAGAATCCTAAATTGGATGAAACGCGGAATATTCATGATCTGATCCATAATTTTTTAATAAGCTATGCGCGCATAAGCCTGAAGAATCCCAGAGTGGATGAAACGCGGAATATTCAGTGTAGCTTAATCGCCATATACATTTTATAACTTACTATATCAGGGAGGTGCCTGGCCTTGCCTGTCATAAAATACACTTAAATATATTCTAATTTACGCAGATTTTCTATTCATTATTACAGAGCCAATTCCTAATTGAATATGATACATATGCAGTACTGATTTGATAAGTTAAAAAAAGTTTGATTTAATAACTAATAGGTAGAATCTTAACCAACACATTTAGCGCTCCAGCTGCGTTCCCTATTGTTTGAGCTAACCCTATAGATAGATGAGAAAGATGTAAAATTAAACCAGTTCTAGTATGATTGAACTTGCGCATGCGTAAAACGAATCTAAATATGTTTACAAGTTGAAATGAACGTTTTGGATTTCAACTTGCAGACATATTTCTGTATGCGTTATTCATTCATCCAAACAAAGATTTTACTCATTATAAACCATCCTTGGTGTATGACTACTATTTTATGTTAATTTCAGTGTTATGTGACTAATAGTTTAAGAGTTTAGCGGTTAAACAAAGACACACACATGCATACATCTACTGTCACACACACACACACCCACACACACACACACACACACACACACACACACACACACATATATATATATATATATGAAACTGCAATTTAGGGAGATTTTAATATATTATACTTTTTGTAAAAATTTTACAAAACACGAAATTCTCTAAATTTTCATGAAGAATCCATGTGTTTCTCCTGACTTTGCTGACTTCGATTCCATGAACAAAGCTCATTTCTTAGAACTGCACGCCTGTGAAACTCTCTTCCGATTGCCTGCTTTCCAGCTGACTACAATCTGTCTTCAAATCCAACGTAAACAAGTTCTTGATGAACCGTCTCGCTAAGTAATCTAATTTACAATATTCCGGTTACTTATGTTTACTACGCTATAATCACATTGACTAATGTATACCCATTAACCCCTTATCCTCGAGTATTTGTATGTCGCATAGCGTGTTTTTAATCACAGCCATTATGCGTAAGGATAAATAGTGTTAGGTATATTTAGTTTAATTTAGTTTTAACTAAATTAAACTAAATATACCTAACACTACTTATCCTTACGCATAATGGCTATGATTAATTAGTTAATGAGTTAAGGAGGGAATGGTGTACATACGCACATATCAACATACAGACAAACCTAATTGTATATAAACAGGGATATAACGTAGGGTTAATTGCAAGGAAATCAATGTGTACTTACCCGACATTTCGTTCGATATGAGAAATGATTTAGCCTTGTACAATGACATTGCCTTGTTTCTTATCACAGAGATAAAAAATGTCATCTGTGTGGGGTGGAGACCATATACATGTGGTGTTTATATATATATATATATATATATATATATATATATATATATATATATACACTCGATCCTTATCGTATGAATTACTTTTATAATCTCTAAACCTTACCCGTTTTTCTACTACAACTACTACTACTCACTGAGAAAAAAAGATCATTTTTAATTTCCACTACAAGGGCGTGGTTATTTGGTTATTTTTTATTTTTTATTTTTTTTTTACACAGGAATCACCACTTATCAAGGGCCAGAGGCCACTCGAGGATAAGGGGTTAATGGGTATACATTAGTCAATGTGATTATAGCGTAGTAAACATAAGTAACCGGAATTTTGTATATTGGATTACTTAGCGAGACGGTTCATCAAGAACTTGTTTACGTTGGATTTGAAGACAGATTGTAGTCAGCTGGAAAGCAAGCAATCGGAAGAGAGTTTCACAGGCGTGCAGTTCTAAGAAATGAGCTTTGTTCATTGAATCTACTTTTAGGTTTAGGGACAGATAAAGAGTGTGGTAAATTATTGATAGTGGTTTGGGCTAAACGAGTGTTTTTCGTGAAAGTCTGGCGAGGGAGGACCATAGATTGAAGTTCAGATGAGCACTTGCCATGAAAGTAACAATAAAGCAGGGACAGGCTCGCAACGTCTCTTCTGCGGGAAACAGGTTGCAGAGAAGAGAAAAGGGCATCCCCCACTAAGCTACGAAGTCTATTTTGAACTCCCTCAAAGCAGGATAAGCTGCTTCTAACAGTTTCTGCTCAGATGTAGCAACAGTACTCCATTGTTGGCTGTACCTGTCTTTTATATAGGTATAGAATTGCATTAGGAGTGAGATATCTATTGGAGCGGTAGAAGGATCCCACCATTTTTCCAGCGACCTTGACAATAGATTTGATATACGTGTTCAGTTTCAGGTCAGGAGTAAAGGTCAAGCCCAAAAGCTTGTTAAAACATGAAACCTCTCCAAGACGAGAGCCATTCATTTCAACCGATACCAGATTGGCATCAGAGCGTAGATGGTGTAGAGATAGAAGCCTGGTTTAAGATACATTAAAAGTAACCAGTCACCTCTTTCCCCATTGTACCACATGCTCAAGATTACGGTCTTTGATGTGCTACCATAAATTGTAGTGTTGTCAGCATAAATGTCTATGAATGATGTAAGGATGCAAGTTGGAAGATCATTAATGTAGGTCAGAAAGAGAGTTGGATCCAGGATGGACCCCTGAGGGTCTCCAGCATTAATACTGTGAGCTTCTAGTTTCTGCTCATAAACCACTACTCTTATGAACCTATCAGAGAGAAATGATTTAATAATTGAGAAGACATTTCCATCTATACCGTAGACGCAGATCTTGTGAAGTAGACCTTTATGCAATACCTTATCAAAGGCCTTTGATACGTCAAGAGCAATTGTCTTAGAGAGGAAGCCTCCATCGAGAGATTCGCTAATCCTGTGAGATATAACTGTAAGCAAATCCGCTGTAGATCTAGGAGAACGAAAACCATATTGCACGTCACTAAGAAGGTTGCTTTTGCTTAGATGGTTGACTACTTCTCTATTTAACACAGATTCCAGCAACTTTCTTATGATGCACAGGAGACTTATTAGTCTATACTGAGAGGGAGATGACCTATCATCTGAATTCTTAAATACATGGCGTACTGATGAGATTTTCCAAGGTGTTGGAAAGCATTTCTCCTTAAATAAGTATGAGCGCTAGTTCTGATTGAAGCTTTTTGAGCACTATAATTAGAATGCCGTCAGGGCCAGTTGCTTTACTGGAATCAAGGTTTTTGATTAGCTTGGCAAAATCACGTACAGATATTTATATGTCGCATAGCGTGTTTTCAGATACACAAGAAAATACTGGGGATTGGCGGTCTTGGTCATAAAGGGTAGAATTAGCAGCAAAGATCTTGGCAAAGAGTTTGGCTTTGTCTTATGCTGACGAGTTTACCTCAGGTCCATTGATGATAGTTTGGATAGAGCCCACACTTCTGTTCAGGATTCTGTTTACTATTTGCCAAAACTGATGGGACCCTACCCGCTGATCAGCTACTTTAGACTTGACGGACTGAACATACAACTCTGTCGCATTTTTTATTACCTTTTTACAGTGGTTGCTGACGGACCTGAAGGCGGCTTTAGTCTTAGTACATCTATTACGTTGGAAGCAATGGAAAAAGTGATTTCTGTGTGCAATGGCAGCAGCACATTCTGGTGAATACCACAGCTGACTATTAGGGTTTTGATGAAACTTTTTCGAGGGTATGAAACGGTCTATACCTAAATTAACCATTCCGCCAGGTCTGATACTATAGAAGACACATCATTTTAAAACATAGAATGCAGACGTAGATCTGATATAAATGTGCGGAAGCTATCCCAGTCAGTCATGAAATATCGATATACTGTACGATGGAGAGGTGCGTCTGAGGACCTATTATATTTCATTTTTATCTTAACTGATACAATAGAGTGGTTGGAAGATTCCAGTGGAGAGAGAACAGAAGATGAACTGTTCAGCATGATATTTGAATATGACACCCAACATGAACAGTCTAGCATTAAAGCCGAAGATAATAGATTTATACCTAGCGGTACCAGACGATCGCCATCATTCAGACCCCCCCCAATAAAAAACCCAAAACAACCCCCCACACACAAAAAAAAAAATAAATAAAGCCGATCTGTGTCCTTTTCAGTTCGAGTTTTGAATCAATCTGAATTATTTTCGACTTTTGAAGCAATCTGAATTATTTTTGAGTTTTGAATCAATGTGAATTATTTTCGACTTTTGAATCAATGTGAATTATTTTCGACCTTTGAAGTAATCTGAATTATTTTTGAGTTTTGAATCAGTCTGAATTATTTTCGACTTTTGAAGCAATCTGAATTATTTTCGACTTTTGAATCAATCTGAATTATTTTCGAGTTTGAATCAATCAGAATTATTTTTGAGTTTTGAATCAATGTGAATTATTTTCGACTTTTGAAGCAATCTGAATTATTTTCGACCTTTGAATCAATCTGAATTATTTTCGAGTTTGAATCAATCTGAATTATTTTCAAGTTTTGAATCAATCTGAATTATTTTTGAGTTTTGAATCAATCTGAATTATTTTCAAGTTTTGAATCAATTTGAATTATTTTCAAGTTTTGAATCAATTTTAATTATTTTCAAGTTTTGAATCAATCTGAATTAATTTCAAGTTTTGAATCAATCGTAATTATTTTCAAGTTTTTAATCAATCGTAATTAATTGTCATAAAAAATTGTGCGACATACATTCGAAAGAAATATTGTTCGATTGAATAAATTCGCATAAACTCGCATTGTTGAATGTAGACTTCTAATTCTTGCTTCAAGTAGTTATAACATAGGATTGAGTAATAGTCAAATAAATCATCAACGTTAGTGTGGTAAAGTGTAGTTCTCGAATATTTTTTGTACCAGCTTTGTGACAACGTAAGCCGTGAATCTTTTTTGTCAACGTTGTAGTTATGTAAATTTCGACTTCCTTGTCGCTAGTGTTCTAGCTTTGCTAATCAAGACAATGACCTAGTTGCTGCCGGATTGATTGTTGGGAGTTTATAACTTTTCTTAATTGACATAAAATGCTAGAATAGCTCGGAAATTTGGCTCATTTTATGTTAAATTTATTATGTGGAACTGATCCGCCTATCTTAATTATAAGATAATTGATTAGAAAGGGGTTTTTCCTACTGAGTTTTTCAGAATGTTCACACATAATCGCATTAAAATAGAATCATATTTTCTAAGAAAGTGATTTAGCTGCAATAATCTATTATAGAAAAAGAAACTTGGCTTGTTTTTGAGTTCGTTCCCTATGGATTCCAAAACAGGTTGGCAGATTTTTTAAAAATTTCATGCAAATGTACTTTATGTGTTATTAGACAGGGTTTATATTGGAATATCTTCAATAAGTATATATATATATATATATATATATATTCTATAATATAAAGCTGAATGTCTGTTTGTGTATGTGTGTATGTCTGGTCATGAATAGGCTCCTATATGGTTGACTATTTTAAAAACTGATTACATATAATGATAGAAGATGTACTGATACACAGGAATGGGTATGTTTGATCTGGCAGTACGGTGGTTCATTAAAATTGTGGGGTTTGCGTTCGCGCCTGGTCCACAAAGTATGGAAATAAAAAATAAAAAAAACAAAAACAAAAACGTTTACAAGTGTTTTTGATATAGATGTACATAAGAATACTTTGATAAGCATGTTTTAACCTAAATAGGGATGGTATAATAAAATTGTGGGGGTCTGCCTTCGCGCCTGGTCCCCATAGAATGGAAATAGGCACAAACTTTAATAAAGACTTTTCATATCTATCTGCGTAAGTATACTTTGATAATTATATTTCAGTTTGAAGAAATATGGTATAATAAAATTATGGGGTGTCCGTTCGCCCCTGATCTTCATAGAATGGAAATATGTCACAAAGTTTAACAAGGTTTTTTAATATAGATCCACAGAATATTGTGATAAGTGTTTCAGTGTGAACAGGTATGGTATAATAAATTATGGGGTTTATCTATTTTATTTTTACTTTCATCATATTTTACTTTGGTTTTGATACCCCCAAATTCGAAGCTATCTCTTTACAGCCCTTCCTTTTCATAACCTATCATACTTTCATAAATCAGAGCCCATTTCCTGTAGGCTGTTTTTGAACCCAGTCAACGACGGGTACTTTTGCTAGTATATATATATTAAAACCTCAGGTATTAATTTATTCTATTACAATTGTTTCGGCAAACAATCCTGTTTGCGTCTTCAGATGGTTAAAGTTACATGAGAAGAGAATGGGGTGCGACCTCTAGAGGTCAACGTGCGGGCATCAAGAAAACAAGAGAAACTTAAAGAGAGAGAGAGGAAAAGCCAATTATATAAAAAGATAAAAATGTGAGAAAGGAGAGATGGAAAGAAAGAAAAGAGATAAAAGAAGAACATACTTGCGACATGGATCGAATAGGTTGGATTGGAAGGAGACAGGTGTGGGGCTATGTAATTGGAGTAAGCCAGGCTCTTCAGCAGAGCACATTCTGGTCGGTGTGTGTGTGTGGGAGGGGGGTATTACCACTGGGCGATGGGTCGTCGGGGGAAATCGTTGGCCGCAATTTTGATAAATGTCTAGCTGATCTAATTTCAACATACGTCCTATGCAGTTCACACAAACGTCCTAGCTATGTTGGATGATTTCCGTTAGTTGTATTAACTATTGTTATGGTGTTAAATGGTAATAAAACAAAAGGAACACAGGACTTTTAGAAACAAACATGTATTCATATATATTACAGGCAAGGCGGGTTGAGCAATACCATTCCTTAACTGTTGGGCGTTTTGCACACGACCCCCTTTGCCGCGTGCCAATCTCTGACTGCCGGGCACCGGTACTCGTTACCGGAAGTGACGTTACCAGAGGAAGTGGTCAGGAGATAGTCCATTAATTTTATGGAGGGGCGTCTATTATATATATTTTGGGTTTCCGATAATTCCGAAGTTTAATCAAAGATTAAGAATAGCAAGAAATCTCGAGGGCCAACAATTAGGGCAGTTTTGGTGTTAAATAAGTAAAAGTTTGCTGTTTAAATGAATTAGAAATTAAAAAGTGAATTTCATAGGTAAGTATTTCGTGCGGATGGTGGGGGGGGGTCCAAGAATTTAGTGACTTTAGAGGTATACAAATAAAAAGACTAAAGAAAGAATGGGGATGTTTATAAGAATTTAAAGGTACAGCAATATAGTATGGGTAGTAAGAGAATGAGGTGTATAGGACGCTATGTAAGGTAAATGTTAAGGATTGGGGTAGGAGTAATTAATGATGGGTAAAGGTTAATGATTGTAGTTTTTCTTATTTATAGATTAAAATAGGCAGGGTAATAATGGTAAATCGGGTTTATTTTATATATTTGATGCCCGTACGTTAATATTAAGAAGTCGTATCCCATTTTCTTCTCATTTGACTTTCACCATCTGAAGACGCAAACAGGATTGTTTGTCGAAACAATTGTAATCGACTAAGTTAATACAGGAGGTTTTAAAAAATAAAAGAAAAACATATGCAGCTCTACCAAAGTATTGGGCACTTTTTATCCTGTTTTTTACCACTTCTACATTTGAGTTTATATATATATATATATATATATATATATATATATATATATATATATATATATATATATATATATATATATATATATATAGTGAATCTTGCTATTTTTATATTGATACTCTATTCTTATATTTTTAATTCAATAATTGTAGGTTATACCCTTAAACGATTAATTTAGCCCATCGGAAATAAAAAGGAGTAAACTACAAAGAAAAATCACAGAATTCGAACATGAATCTCATATCTGTTTAATATATAAAAGGTTCTTGCAGTGTGCAACTATGAACAAATAGTGCCATTTTTCTCATTACAGACAAACATCATATTATTTGGATTCTTCGGCCTACTGTTTTCATTTGTATTTACTTCACAGAAGTAGCATGCTCTTGTTCCGTCAGCCATGACTGGATAGACGTCCTGAGTAATTCGCAATTGTACTTTAAGCGTCGCCCACACTGAGAATTGAAAACTTCTCCCTTTAAGAAAATATCACTTTAAATCTGAATTTTTCAAAGTACTGCAACCAATGCACCACGGATCCTACCGTTCGGACTTCCGTGCAGATTCCCGAGTTCGACAGAAATATTTGACATGATACAACTGAAATAGGTCAGAGGTTACATCGACCGAAACGTTGTGAAAATCACACTCAAGATGAGAACAGTAGTATGATGAATCCAACTAATACGAATAACCAATTCTCATCTCAAAAATTCAGAAACGTATTTATTCGATATTTTCAATAAACTTGCATTCAGTTTTCCAACGCTAACCTAACATTAAAAAATAACATTTCTTTTCATAACAATAATTAATATTTAAGATTTCTAAATATGTCTTTAAACAGTCACGATTATAGTCAACTAATGCCTTCCCTGATTTTCCGAAAGATACATTCAAGATGCGAGCATTCAAATAATACAAATAACCAATCCTCATATAAAAATTCAGAAACGTGAAAGAAAAACACGAATTTAGATAGTTTTTATAAACAAAAATTTGTTAACCAGGTAATTGTAATAAAGCAATTGGCTTTTATGTAGTTTGAGCAAATAGAAATATTTATCCGTTAACTAAAATCACCAGTAAATTTTATTTGTTTATAAATTGTTACTCAACCACTTATGGTGGTCGAATTTTACATTATTATAGACCTGAATTAGAGCTTTTGTTTATTTGATCTATCCCGGACAATTTCCGATTGCCTTACTGATTCTATTTGTTTGTTCAATTACGCAAACCAAAACAAAGAAAAATAGCTTCAGCTGAGCAGATTTGAGATTGATAATAATATTTTGATACTAATATTGTTTTTCTAACAAAACCATGTAATTTGAAAGAATTGTTTGTATTATGCCGAAGGAAGTACGTGAGCCTAAGGTGATACGCCCAAGAACCGTCGGCGTGAGAAACACCTCAATGGGAAAGAACCTATCGAGGAGTGATTATGTAAGATTGGTACTGGAGCAATCAGAAAAGAAGGCGATGTAATGCGACGATCACCGATTGGCTAAATGGACCTGAGAGTCCCAGACTCCAACCTGTCAGTCCATTATATAAGCCTATGCACGAGCGATTTTGAACAGATTTCGGAGTTAAACGACGAGTATCCACAGAAGAGAGTCTGAATGAGCTCCTAGCGGCGACTCTCAAGGACTACTGGTTAAGAACGCGGATTTGTTTTCCTAACTTCCTGATTCTGAACTGGCCCTCAATGAAATTTCAACGCTCGCTAATTCCACCACTGCTCAACGTCACTCCCACTGTGACCAGTCGGCTACTGCCAAGCCGACAAGAACTAGAACTAGAAAGGAAGAAAGCATAAGATCGTAGTGGCTGACAGATTCTCAAACTAAATGCTGACTAATTCGTGTTTGTTACGGAAAAGTGTATTTCGGAACTATAGGCGACTGTCTCTCTTATTGTTATCGGTCACAGATGATCGACACATGTTGAACTATGAACTCTGAATTGATTTGATTTCAACTACCTCTATACTGATCTTTGTCCAGCTGTATGTAGTTATGTAGTTTACTGTTAATATAATTTTTATAAAAAAGAGAACAAAAAAAAAAACGACTGCAATTTTTACCTATTGCTTCTGTGAGGTTGTTGAACATTGCTACCCGATCGGACGGTCAACTTAAGTTATTTTTCAAGAGACATCTATCGGAAGAGGAGTGCCTACCTCAGCGCCGGGAGTAGGGTGTAGCCCGCGGATCAAAACATCACAAGGTGGCGTATGGCTGCACCTATCTCCCTGGACTTGCGGACCTTTCTTGTGGAAATAGCATAACAAGAATCCCTCATAAAACCCTCTCCCCATGTAGACGATCAAGGCCAAGCTATCATATTGTGAGGGTTGTTCTGGGTGACCAGAATACCGTGATCGGAACCGCTTAAAACCGGACTCTTATATTGGCGAACACTCCTTAGGGTCTTTGTCGTGCTATAAAATGACGTAAGCGAATATTTTAAAACCTTTCAAATGATGATTGAAAAATGTTTCCATATCACCATCAGTCTAGAAAAGAATCATTGTAAAGAAATACGTTGTCATATTGCAAATAACATAGCACAATAATGACCAATGAAAACTGACCAGTCAGAATCAAAGTTTGATTAATTAGCTTTACTGCTATCTATGACCAACCTTACAATCCGAAGAGATATGGGTTAAATTACTTTTAACATAAGTTCTGGTTGCGTCTCTTCGCGTGCGATCTTCAGCTAAACTCAGACAAGCATCAAATTTACATGCAGTACCAATCATGCATACATGCTTATATACACATGCAAACCCAGTCATACGTACAGAAACAATCACAGGCACACATATAAACAGACGAAGACACACATATAAACAGAGAGATTTAAGATATATACATTCACAATGCAACACATTACTAAGGCTTTTAAATAATCATAACGCATGTAATTGATAATTTGTAGATACGTATCTGTAATTTGATTGGCCTTACACTTTCATCTTTACTGCAACCTCTCTCATAGACGTGCTGTTGCTTGTCTAAGTCTTTTTATAAATACTATTATGGCATGTGTTCTTCAGAATTGTCTGATTTATTCCTGCTTCCTTTGTTCCAGCTCGTTTGACTCATTGAACTAGTGGTCTCCATCAATTTGATGTTTTGATACCTCATTGTCATACAATTTTCTATTCCAGTAGCTTCTTTTCCCAGAACCACAAGATCGTGGAATTCTCTTCCTATTAACTATTTCGCTCCTACTTTTCACCATGGTCTTTTCAGGACTAAGATCAATAGACATTTGCTGTTTTTGTTATAATAATGTTTATTTCTTGTTAGCTCCTTATATTAAGTGGCTTCATGCCTTGTCCCGAGCAGTTTCCATTTAAAAAATGCACTAAATAATTACAAGCCACGTGATTTTTTCTCCGTCTCTGATTGGTCGACACCAAATCTGCTGTCTGCGTTTTTTTTAGGACAAATCTGATGCGCTGAATCTAAACAATTACATTGGTTTTGTTTAATCAGGTCAAGTTTTTGAGCTACGATCTCGTGTCATTTTTTTAATACGCATGCGTGGAAAATTTTGCTTGTACTAGTGATAAAATAATTAATAATTACTATTTTAAACTAATAATAAATAAACATATGTGAATAAAAACATAAAATATGATAGAAATTTATTTTACTTGTATAAAAAATGATAATGAAACTTTGCATAAATGCGTTAGTTAACCTTGAAGATTTAAATAAAACATTTTTGCCCAGAAAATATCATCATTAATAATTAAATCCAAGAAAAATCCAAGAAAAAGTAAAATATATAATTCTTAATTTTTATTTTTTACTCATTCTTCAGTATTGAAAAACTTGAAAAAGGGGACAAAACGTATGAAAAAAAAAAAACTATTAATGGTTTCACATTTTGTCATTTTAAACTTTGTAATTAAAAGTCAATTTCATTCAATTTCCAAATTAGCCTTCGCCTCTTCCAGTTTGGCGATGAGCGCAACATCAAAGACATCACGTTATTTTCCTCCTCCGCAGCACGGGTTCGAGCCTGCCTATTACATTCTTTTTTTTTGCTCAACACACACCTCCAAACACTCGGGCAACATCGGGCACCCAGGCTTGTCTATAATATAAATCTCACCTGTCTGTTTAAATGTATGTATTATGTATGTATGTATGTATGTATGCCTAAAAATTTCGATAGAGGCAACGGATTTTTATGAGATCGGTATCATTTTGAAGCACGACCCTTCGGACGACAAATATCAAAAAATTGGCAAAAAGCAATAATGGCTTCACCTCAATTGGTCAGTTTCTACTGGGAATGGTCGCTTTTTTCGTCGATATTTTCGAAAGTCATCCCCTCTTTTCAATTGTTTAGCCTTAATTTAAACCTACGTCACTTCCGGTTTTGCGATGAGCGCAACAGCTAACGCGTCACTTTTTTTTCACTTTCTTTTCCTACTTCACAGTAGAAGTTCGAGCCTGCCTGCCTACTACCACTTTTTCTTTATTTGCGCTCGCACCCCCCGCTTTTTTTTTTAAACAACACCCTTACACATACCTCCATTTTCTTTTCCGCCTTCGCATCACGGGGTTTGAGGCTGCCTACAGAACTTTTTTTTTTACTCAAAACACACTACAACCCACGCTAATACTTTATATATAACCAGTATTTTGGGTCGCCTCAGTACAAACGTAAGCAGACGTTATGTACGATCACATCATCACCCGCGTGTAACTCTAAAACCAATCATTCTTGAAGGATAGATTTAAGATTTGTAGCAATATATTTAATAAAGAGTGATCATAGTGTTATGTTTTATATTGATGTTATCTACTGCATAAACAGCTAATGCCTGTTTATATATCTAAGTAAACTTGTAAATACACAGCAAATACCCACACGTTGTTATTCTTAATTGGTGTAAGTTAATTTAACTTACTTAAATGGATTCTTATTTATAATATCGTATACTCGAACCGAATTTATATAAGATCTATTAGAATGGCATTTTTAACCGATCTCGCTAAGCTTTAACGCGAGAAAACGATTTTTAAGACTTTTTAAGACTTTTTAAACAAGCGTAAGAATACAGAATATTTAACTTCCGAGAAGTCGTATCGTCCCCCCCCCACCAAGAAATTACGGAAATCGCCTTGTTTTTACATGCGAAAACGATTAGTAAGGTCTTTACAGTTGAAAACATATTTACAAGTCGTTTGCACACGTTAAAACTACTCGGGTAAAGTAAAAAAAAAAAAAATCATTCTAATACATTTTATACAAATTATATGTTGTTGTTTTTCGTTTATTAATTCTCGAGCTTAAACTATTCTATACTTTTACCGAACGTTCTTGTTTAAATATTAACTAATAATTCCACTTATTCTGTGACACATAAATTTTATTTTTTCTGTAATGATAAAATAATATATGTCTCCAAGTGTGAAGTCTGGTTAGACAGTATTCGAACACTGTACGCCGAGTTCACATTAAAAAGCAATTTTCACTACATGATCTAGAAGGTTAGCTTTTTTTTCTGAACATAATTTAACAAAATCATTTTAACACATCAGTTTTGTTCGATTATTTTATCCAGTTTTCGTTTTCCTAGCACTGTAAAATTAAAAGGAAAACACTTCCTTATAATAAAATATGCTTATCTTTACATCATCAACGCTCTAATCCCCATCTGCCATCAATTGAAATGAATTGCCCTCGTCTTGGGGAGGCGTTTTGTTTTAACAAGCTTTTGGACTTGAACTTTACTCCTAATCTTAAATGGAACACATACATTAAATCCGTTGCTAAGGCCGCTAGAAAAATGGTGGGATCCTTCTATCGATCCAGTAGCTATCTCACTGCTGATGCTATTCTCTATCTATATAAGAGCCAGGTACGTCCAAGGATGGAGTATTGTTGCCATATCTGGGAAGGAGCTACTAGAAAGGACTTATCCTGCCTTGATAGAGTTTTAAATAGACTTTGTAGTCTCGTAGGAGATGTCCTTTTCTCTTCCCTGCAACCTCTTTCTCATAGAAGAGATGTTGCGACGTTGTCTCTACTTTATCGTTATTTTCATGGCAAGTGCTCGGCTGAGCTCCAATCTATGGTTCCCCCTCGCCAGACTTTCACAAGAAACACCCGTCTAGCAGAAAACACTATCACTAATTTCCCCCACTCTTTATCTGTGCCTAAACCTAAACGCAGATTCCATGAACAAAGCTCCTTTCTTAGAACTGCACGCCTGTGGAATTATCTTCCGTTTTCTTGCTTTCCAGCTGACTACAATACGATTGTCTTCAAGTCTAACGTAAACAAGTTTTTGATGAGCCGTTCCATATAAGTATACAAATTTACCGAATTTCCATTATTAACGATTACTATATTATCCAATTTCTACTGTACACTCTTTAACCCTTATCCTCGAGTAGCCCATTGACCTTGATAAGTGGTGATACTTATGTAAAAACATCATGCCATAATGAGAACGGCCCAAACATTAAACATTAAAAACTCATAAAACGGAACATCTCGAAGTTTCGAGCGCAAATGATCGCTGCCATATTTAATGACCTCATTCACATAACGCGCCGCTCTTTGCGACTGCAATCCGCCACGTAATCGAAAAATCTCACTTGTTCTGGCGATGTTTGCTTTGTAGATTGTGTTCTTAATAACTTTGATGTTTCCAACCAACTCTCCCACTGTAAAACTTTCGATTTCCATCATAATAACGTATCGCTTTCCTTGTATATAGCGAGCGTTAAATATCTGGTCAGTAATAAGTAGACAACAATTACAGGAACCGTATGGTAGAGACTTTCATATTGAGCATTGTTTCCACATTGAGAGGTAAACAACTTCGTATTTGGCTGATCCAAAAGGTCATTCTGTGGCAGCCATTTTCTTATCAGGACATTTTGATGAGAAGTGGAAAAATTTGAATGTTTTCAAACGACGACGTATTTAATCTTACTAAACGCGTCCGCCATTGTATTTAAGCTCATGTCCCAATTTATAATTGTCCCCGGTGACACAACAATGATTCCATTTTTTGAAGCTGAGTATCTCCATGAAGAGGTTCTGTCAGTCGAACAGTTAACCCACCAATGTATTTTATATTCGGAAGCGCTGGTAACGGAACATGAAGAAAATTGTCAAAATCAACAATATACAATTCAGTTTGCCGTATAAGATCGTCAAATGAAATATCCGGTCGTTCGGGCGCATAGTCATTAACTTTTCTGTCCAGCGTGGCGGCAGCGGGATTAATATAAATGAGTCCACACGTTCCGGAGTTTCATCGAAAAAGACGTTACCTTTGCTCGAATGATAGAGAAATGGGGGCAATTGAAATCGCCCAAGGTGTTTGATGGATATTGATTTGATTGTGTAAACCGACAAGAACGAACGATATTTTTTATATGTAAGCAAAGATAGCAAAAAGGTTGCTCACAAAATTGGCATCAATAATCGCTAAGGAAGCACTGAATGATTTCAGTTTCGAAAAGAGATTCTCATTCGGGAGTGTAAAGTTGAATGAAATAAGCAAAGAAGAAAGCGCCCACATACGTGTGTGTGCATTATGTGCCTATACGACTTACCTTCAGGTGGGATCTGAGAGAGAGAGAGAGAGAGAGAGAGAAAGAGAGAGAGAGAGAGAGTGTGTGTGTGTGTGTGAGAGAGAGAGAAAGAGAGAGAGAGAGAGAGAGAGAGAGAGAGAGAGATTAAAGATGGTGGCCGTGGCTTTATGTGTAGTCTCGTGGAATCGCACGAGATCATACCGCCCACTGCACACATATACAAATGGAATGGAGTGAGTTTTTTTCATAAAGTGCCTGCTAGCAGAGGTGAGGGGAAGTTGAGGGAGAAAGTTGTGAGTGACGAAGTTGACACTGACAAATTCTAGCTGAACTTTTGTTTATTTTATTTATTTTTAAATTTGTTTTTGCTGTTTACCAGTCCATTTAACTGCAATGAGATAACGTTCGAAGAGCTTATGTAGAGACCTGAATGATTCTTTAATCGCTCGGTTTCCAATGTCGAACAAAACAGGTCCTATTTTTGCGTTGAACATGAAAACTCTGGATACTCATAGATTGTGAAAGAAGCTGACCGCTTTTTTTCACAAGACCAAATTTTCCGCCAAATTTCTCGGGTATTGTGATGAAGCCGGTGTGGTCATAAGGGACCAAGTGCTCGGCCATTCTAATTAGCGGCTGTAGATGTCCAAAATATGGTAGAGATAAGAACAGAATATTTTCTGTAATAACCAGTTGAAATGATAGACTGTTGAGAATTACGGCTTTTCAAATGTGTCCTAATTTCATCATGGCTTCTTCAAGGCAATTGTAGAAACAGTATTTATTCCAGGCCTGAAAAAATAAAAAGGATGTTAAAATTTATATTATAAACACTGCGCTTATATCGTTACCTTAATCTTCTTCTTATATTTAACAGGACTTAAATCGGCTACTTTATAACAAACTAAATGTTTTATTCGATATTTTAACAGGTTAGCCCAGCATTGTGTACCTACAAATTACATCATGAGAAATCCAATCTCAACAGATTCCCGTGAGGAACCGTGCCTACTAAAAATCTAGCTTAGCGAATCCCATAAAATTTTTCTAATTATTTCATAAAGTTCTCCATTATTCAAATGAAAATCACTGCATTTCATTTACGTTTATTCTCGGACAGCCTTGATATGCAGTAGTATTTACTAAAAACAGGTGATATCTGAGCAATTCCGCTATGAGTGATTCATTCTCAATTTTTTAAATCAAGCTTAGCACATGTAATAAATCTTTTCCAATTTTCTGATAATGCTCTCTACATCTTTAATCATTTTGGCATTGATCAATGGTTATCTTTAGTAAAATATATAGGTATAAGGATGTTTCACGATAATATCGTTGGGCATGGATTCCCGCAGAACTTCTAATTTTTTTTTAAAAAATGCGCTGTTTGACTCGTTTTTTTTTCCTGGCTTTTTACACAAATCTTATTTAGTTCAGTTTGGTTCAAATTCTGTAGAGCCATAAATTTTCAAGTAAAATATAAATCATATTCCCTTGATTTAATGTACGCAAACTTTTTGAAATTCCAGCCCCTTTTTCTACAACTCAGTTGATGTTTGGGGCAGAATAATAGCTACTTCACGTCTATCCAGAACCTTTATCATGCGAACAGAGATAATTCAATTCCATGTATCTTGCTGAGCTATATTCACAACAACCGTACCCCAAAAGTTAAACAAGAATTGTTTACAAGATGAATTTTCTGCACAAACCATTTTTCTTTCAACACACACTTCTCACAAATCTTCGTCTTCTGTATTTTCCTTTTCGTGTTCTAACCACATACACACTATTAACAGGGATCTGGCGTATAATAAACTCGCTGCCCCACAACAATAACAAACAATATATATATATATATATATATATATATATATATATGCGAACATTAGTGAAGAACAAATTGTTTTTGTTTTGTTTTTTCGTCATTTTTTATGCTTATTGTACACACACACACACACACACACACACACACACACACACACACACATATATATATATATATATATATATATATATATATATATATATATAGTGCTAACAGACCGCCCTGTGTTTCCTGTAAAATACGCATAAATATTATATTTAACTTAATGCAAAATTCTTATCTCCATCTATAATATTTTGATTTCAGGAATTTCTCTCTGGGCCAAAGTATCGTAGTTTTGTAACAACAGATGCCTTATATAAATTTAATACATGTACCCTGATAGCTGCTATCTAATGCAGCTATCGACCACCATTTCTGACACATTCACTCGTAATAATAAAATACTACATTACATCCGATGAGCCACACACTCAGAATCGCCACATCTACAGAAGAATTAGTTCTTGTTTTTCTCTCTCAATATTTAGTGCTCCCATCGCTACCAGTTGAGACCGAGTCAAATTCTATATTTTCCTAAGATATCGTGTTTGCTAATGGCGATTAGCCGGTTATTACATACACATACTTTCCATTTTCCGATTTAAAAATAATGAATTCGACATTCTCAAATTCCGCCCATTTTGATTGGCTGATACCTGACGATTCGCACATTCCGGAATTCACTTCTACAATAAATAAACGAACACTCCAGAAATTATACAATATGGCGTCGCTCCCTACAGAAAACAATCGTTCTAAAAAACTAACTAAATTAAACATTTTAACCGATTGTCGTCGCTCTCTACATATTACAATAATACTAAAGAAACAAACAAAATTAAACGTATTAACCGATTGGCGTCGCTAAAAACAACAAAATTAAACATGATAAGCAATTGTCGTCGCACTCTACAGATTATAATGGTGTTGAAAAAAATTAGACATATAAACTGAAAAAAAAACAAAACTAAACATATTAACTGATTAGCGTCGCTAAAATATCAACAAAATTAAACATATTAACCGATTGTCATCGCACTCTAAATATGAAAAAAATTAGACATATAAACTGATTGGCGTCTGTAAAAATAAAATAAGCATATTAACCGATTGGATTCGCTCTCTACGGATTACAATCGTGCTGAAAAATAAACACGCACAATTAAACATATCAACCGAATAGCGTCGCTTTATACAGAAGACAGTGACTTTGTTTTTTTTTTGTGGATAAATTTTTGCATTAACTCCACCTCCACAATTTTTTTTAACATGACGATTTTTAAAGGTTTTCGATTATACTGATTACGAAACTCCCATTTAAATTTGGCAGAGAGAAGTACTTTTCAATGGTTTGGGTGAGCTTTTCGAAAGCCGTTCTGAACATGATGCGGTTGGAATTATCTATTCCGAATGTCGTTCTTAACATAGGAAGGTTGGGGTGTCTATTCCGTGGTCTGTATTCAAAAATTCGTTGAGTATATAGGTTGAGAAGTGCCCTCACACACATTCTCACTTTTATAGATATATAGAAAACATTCATATTAGAATAACGTTAGTTATTTAATTTCTCATTTATAAATCATTATAATCATGTCTGATGACATCAAGAAAAGAAAAAAATATTCACCATTAAATTTTTAATAGAGTGAGATGATTTATTTACGAATTCATGTGGCGAACGATTGAGGTGGTTTTCTAACTATTTCCTTTCACGTTTTCCCTGGAAACTTGAAATAGTTCCGCTTATAGGCTAGAAAAGGCACTGTTTAATCGTCATCTTTTGCCTGTCAGGATGGAAGTACATATATTTATTTATTTCCACAGCTCACACAACCCATGGAAGACAACAAACCGGAAAAAAACACATTATGTAAGAATGAGTTCCCTCTGAAACAAATTTATTTTTTTCCATATTAGGTGAGATTTTTCCATATTAGGTGAATAAACCCGCTAGTATATAAAATTGTTAGTTCAGAATAAAATGAATGAAAGCTCAATCATGGTCAACTTGGTAAACTGATGGTGAGAATTGAAAGGTTGCGGGAAATTATATAAAAAAAACGGACGTGACGTCACATTCCTAAAAGATAGAATGAGAGAGATAATAACAGTCTGTTTGGGAGCACAAAACGTTCAAATTAAATAGGTTTACATAATATGATTAAAATTATCCCAACCTTTCTGCCTGATCAGTGATTTACAACGAAGATCAAATTGAATAATCCTCGTTATATTCTCTCATTTTTGTTTCGACTTAGTTCCTTTAAGAGTAGAAATAAGGAGACGAACTTTCAGGGTGGCATATGTCAACAGCGTGAAAGTTTCTGGGTGTTACCAGATAAGACAGGTGAAACGAAGGTTGTGATGCAAGGCCTTTAGTAAGCACTAGCCCCTGTCGCATCGCTGCAGTGTAACGTGCTTGTGCTTGTTTGCAAGTACTTCAACATAATGTGATCCGATGAAATTATTTCAACATAAAACTCCCCGACCAATTCCATTAGAAGAAGTATTTCAGCCCTTCAATATGTTATTCCAATGACTTTTTTTCTCAAACCACTTGACTTTGAAACGCCTTTCTTCTCTTTGTTTCTCCGACAATACCAACATACAAAAATCTAAATGTAATGTGAACAAAGATCTTGCTGCTAAACTCTCCAGCCATGTTTTCGTCTTTGTAGAGTACATTAGTCTGAAAAAAGCATAGTAAACAAAAGTGAGAATTCAAATAATAGAAAAATCGCTTTGTCTAATCACTGCGCAGTGGTTAGAGTACTTGGAAAAAGCAGCCAGCTTTGGGTAGGATTGGCTTCGGGGCCCATGGCGCAGTTGATAGAATCTCTACGGTTCCAGATGATCATTGTCTGGAGATAGCGGTTTCAATCCTACCCAAAGCCGGCCAGACGCTTACTTGGCCAAAACGTGGTGAGACGAAAACAACTACGGATGGCAGTGATTGCTGAGAATGCAGTTAGGAGATCCGAAGTTCCTATCCGTCGCGGTTACGACCTGATGAAGACCAGAGGAATAGTCGGCCGAAACGTTGTGAGAACAACAACTAATAAAAATGAGAATAATAGTCCACAATAAATAAATTAATATAAATAATACTCCTCTCAATAATGAATTCGAATTAAAATAATTATAAATTAAAATAATTATAAATTAAAATAATATACATTTTTCATAGAATAGCCCTTGCCCTATCGAATGTACTACCGTAGAAGGAAATCCTTCTTGTGCGTGTAAATTTTTGTTTTGTAAAGTTGAGTTAACATATTGTAAATTGTTCGAAGGTAACACGAGTTAAAAGTGTATATGTCTGTTTTCTGTCATTGCATATATGCGCGTGGCAGGATGAGGTATTGTGTTTGTACGGCTATTATGTCTATGCTTATGATAGAATGAGGGAGTGAATTGAGAAATGATCATTTGATCTCTGTAGCCCTAAAGGACTGGAAGGCTAGTTGTGCGTAACAGTGTTTTGGCTTACACTGGCTCTCAATCTATTGCTTGACACAGTGGTTCCCAACCTGTGACTTGCGACAGCAAATAGGGTCGCAACACCAATGATATGGGATCGCCAATTTATTTTGAGCCAAATGTGAATATCGTATAAAACACAATGAATAATATATTGATAAACTGCTACTACAAGAATTTTGGGCCAAAACGTCCAAAACATCCCAGTAATATATTAAATCACAATAAGAAATTTATTACTGTCCCCACCATCTTACTTATGTGACAAAGCCTTTTCATAAATTTTCACTTTTAAAAACTAGTACCGAAAACAATTAAATGTGGAAGACGACGAGAGGTGTGTCATATCGATAATGGACCCAGGATAACTTTAATACCAGCTGTCTCATTAAGGTCAGTCCTTAAACATAATTTTGAATTGATTTTCAAATTATTTCCAAATTATTAATTTTTGTAGTAGCTTTAGAATTTTTAATAAATACATTTTAAATTAATCATGAATTTACCAAATGTATAGTTCCTTTTCAAATAAATAATCTATGATTCAATAATCGCAGTATATTGCAGTTTGTTGTAGGAAAAATATAAATGTATATATAAGATATTTTAAGAATTGAGGTCGCTTCCTCATTGTTTTTTCTAAAATGGGTCGCCATATTTGAAAAGTTGAGAACCACTGATCTAGTGTACACAAAATGAATAAATGATACGTTTATTTCTATTTTTTTTATTTTTATTTTATTTTTATTTATCTCCTTTCATGGTTTCATTTGATGATTTTCTATTTACTTTTTTATTATTATTATTATCGTACTTTTTTTTGCCATGTTTTTTTTTTCTGTTTATATTCTACTAGCCTGGGTGCCCGGCGTTGTCCGGTGTTTGGAAGTGTGTGTTGAGCAAAAAAAAAAGAAAAGAAAAAAAAGTGGTAGTAGGCAGGCTCGTGGAAAATTTTAGACAAATTAGACACAAGGTCGTTTTTAATGTGTGCGTGTGTAGGGGAGATAACCAGCTCCCTCTCCAAATAACTCCCTCTGGCAGTATCAAAATAAATAGTAATTGTCTCAGTATAAAGGGCTTTCCCTACATTGAACAAGGATCAATTACAGAACAAATACTATCCGGCCCGAAGGCCAACCGGTTGCGTTCATATAATTTCGCTTCATTCATACAAAAAGACAAACAAACACTGGAGACGACGGCACGGTGGAAAAATTGTTTAACTCGAAAAAAAAAAAAAGATAGAGACAATGTCAGTTTGCGAATGCGAGATATTACGATCTAGAAAATATTCAAAAACTTCTCGCGGAATCTAACCGACATGAGAAGCCCGATGCAAAAAGCCTTTCGTGGACATACATAAACGCTCGTTACCATTTTGCCGTTTATATATTCTACTATTTACATAACGGTTGAAATTTATGAGTTAGAATAATTTTTAATTTATTTGCAATTAATCAATTTTTTTTAGCTTTGGAATTTTTTATGAATAAATTTGAAATTAATCATGAATTTACGGAATGTATTGTTGTCTAATCTATAATTCAATAATTGTAATGTATGGCAGTTTGTTGTACAAAAATTGAATGAATATATTGTATATTTTAAAGATTGCTTGTTCTAAAATAAGTCATTATATTTGAAAGGTTGAGAACTACTAACTTGGAATGTTGCAATTTTTATCGCTTTATACTTAGCGCTCAGTCTGAAAGAGTGATTTCAAGTTTGGGCGTCAAAATGATTTTTAAGTATGAAGAACGCTTTGAGTGTGCGAACGTAATTGTACGCCCGTTATATGAAACTTTCTTTTCGCTCCCTTTTTTCCACGAATTTATTGGGAATCTTAGTTTGTACGAAAACGTAATTGATTTTTTTTCACACAGGCATCACCACATTATCAAGGCCAAGAGACCACTCAAGGATAAGGGTTAAAGAGTGTACAGTAGAAATTTGACAATAAAGTAATCATTAGTAATGAGAATTCGATAAATTTGATAACTTATATGGAACGGCTCATCAAGAACTTGTTTACGTTAGACTTGAAGACAACCAGATTGTAGTCAGCCGGAAAGCAGGAAAACGGAAGACAATTCCACAGGCGTGTAGTTCTAAGAAAGAAGCTTTGTTCATGGAATCTACGTTTAGGTTTAGGCACAGATAAAGAGTGGAGGAATTATTGATAATGTTTTCAGATAGACGAGTGTTTCTTGTGGATGTTTGGCGAGGGGGACCATAGACTGAAGCTCAGTCGAACACTTTCAATGAAAATAACGATACATCAGAGACAAACTCGCAACATCTCTTCTGTGAGAAAGAGGTAGCAGGGAAGAGAAAAGGACATCTCCTACGAGGCTACGAAGTCTATTTTAAACTCTATCAAGGCAGGACAAGTCCTTTCTAGCAGCTCCTGCCCAGATGTGGCAACAGTGTTCCATCCTTGGACGTACCTGGCTCTTATATAGATAGAGAATAGCATCATCAGTGAGATATCTACTGGATCGATAGAAAGATCCCACCATTTTTCCAGCGGCCTTGGCAACAGATTATTTTAGGGGATTGCTTGTGCATTTTCGCACTCGCTATTGGTCAACACATGTTTATAGGGTTAGGATACATATCAATCCTATATAGCTAAATAATATGAATAACACATAATAGACATATTGTGCTTGCCACAAGAAGTAGAATACAAACCACTTTTTACTTAGCATCCAAATTTCATGGTATTATTAATTCCATACAATTCGGGGTTTAATTTTTATTTTATTGCGTACTATTCTCCTCATCTTTTTCTTAGTTGTTTCATGACATTTCGGCCAACTATTCCTCTGGCCTTTGTCAGGTGGTAACCGCGACGAAGGCCAGAGTAATAGTTGGCCGAAACGTCGTGAAACAACTAAGGAAAGATGAGGATAATGGTCCGCAATAATTAAAATAATCCTCCTCTCAATAATTAATTCCAATTAAATAGTTCGGGGTTTATTTGCCCGTTTGTATTTAGAAATCATATCTAAAACACTGTTCTAGGTTTATAAAATTAGAGGATTTTTCGTGCGAATCCATATGCTACTAAAACTCTGTAGATGTTGCGTGTTGTATTGCTGATATATTTGTATATCACCGTGCGCATGGGATTACGTCACAAAAGGTGAATGACGCAAATAGAGAAGTAAAGGGAGAAGTTATGTAAATAAAGAAAAGAGAGAAAGCAAAAGGGATGAATCAGGAGAGAAAGAGAGAGGAGAAAATCAGGAGAAAGAAAGGAAGAGAGAGAGAGACAGAGGGAAGCGAGAAAATATGGAGTAATAGGAGTGGAATCTATCTATCTATCTATGCATATATATATATGTATATATATAAAAGTGAACGCGTGTGTGTGTCTGTCTGTGTGTCTGTGTACATTTTCCTTTGCAATAACTCTGTTAATTTGCAGTCTACAGACTCAAAATTTGATATACAGGGGGCACTGAGATTGGCGAAAATCTATGTGATCGGTTTTCGGTCAGAAATTGGCCTGTTAATGGGTCAACGTTCAACGATTTGACCTTTGAGAACTCTACCAAACTCCTCCGACAATTTGGAGTATAAACACTTGAAATTTTAGATATAGGTTCCTTGGACGTGGCTGTAACTTAATAACTTGATTTGAGTCCAAAGCAATAAATTTTAAGGGGTTTAATAGGGGTCAAAGTTAAAAAAATTGACCGTTAAAATTTTTGTTTTTGTTTTTGATCAGCATACACCCCAAACAGTGAAAAGTGAACGTGTCTGTGTGTATGTGTGTGTACATTTCTCTACGCAATAACTCCATCAATGTTCAGTCTACAGACTCTCAGGGTACTGAGATTTGGGAAAATCGATGTGATCGGTTTACAGCCAGAAATTTTACGATTTAAGGGTAAAAGTTCAACAGTTTGACCTTTGAGAACTCTACCAAACTCCTCCGACAATTTTGGGTCTAAACGCTTGTAATTTTAGATATAGGTTCTTTGGACATATATCTAACTTAATAACTTACTTAGAGCCCAAAACAATAAAGGTTAAGGGGTTATAATAGGGGTCAAATTAAAAAAAAATTGACCTTTTTTATTTTTGCTCAGCAGTCACCTCCATACACTTGGGCAACGCCGGGACCCATGCTAGTCGATATATCTATAAAAATGAACGTGTCTGTTTGTCTGTCTCTCTGTGTACATTTTCCTTCGCAATAACTCTGTCAATTTTAAGTCTACAGACTCGAAATTTGATATACAGGGTACTGATATTTTGGAAACTCTGTGATCGGGTTTCGGCCATAAATGTGGCTGTTAAAGGGTCAAAGTTCAACTATTTGTCCTTTGAAAACCCTACCAAACTCCTCGACAATTTTGGGTCTAAACACTTGAAATTTTAGATATAGATTCCTTGGACATGGATCTAACTTAATAACTTGATTTGAGCCCAAAACAATAAATTTTAAGGGGTCATAATAGGGGTCAAAGTTAAAAAAATTGACCTTTTTTTTTGCTCAGCATACACCCCCAAACACCCTGGCAACGCCGGGCACCCATGCTAGTATATATATATATGAGTGTTATGACGATTAATCGGAATCAGGAATCAGAAAAAATGGGAGCTTTTTGGGATATCCGAATCGGTATCGGAATCGGAAAATTTGAGCCTATTTTCTTATAGTTATTTCGATATTTTATAGTTACTTATTCGATATTTTATAGTTACTTATTCGATATTTTATAGTTACTTATTCGATATTTTATAGTTACTTGTTCGATATTTTATAGTTACTTATTCGATATTTTATAGTTTCTTGTTCGATATTTTATAGTTACTTATTCGATATTTTATATTTACTTATTCGATATTTTATAGTTACTTATTCGATATTTTATAGTTACTTGTTCGATATTTTATAGTTACTTATTCGATATTTTATAGTTACTTATTCGATATTTTATAGTTACTTATTCGATATTTTATAATTACTTGTTCGATATTTTATAGTTACTTATTCGATATTTTATAGTTACTTATTCGATATTTTATAGTTACTTATTCGATATTTTATAGTTACTTGTTCGATATTTTATAGTTACTTATTCGATATTTTATAGTTACTTGTTCGATATTTTATAGTTACTTATTCGATATTTTATAGTTACTTATTCGATATTTTATAGTTACTTGTTCGATATTTTATAGTTACTTATTCGATATTTTATAGTTACTTATTCGATATTTTATAGTTACTTATTCGATATTTTATAGTTACTTGTTCGATATTTTATAGTTACTTATTCGATATTTTATAGTTACTTATTCGATATTTTATAGTTACTTTTTCGATATTTTATAGTTACTTATTCGATATTTTATAGTTACTTATTCGATATTTTATAGTTACTTGTTCGATATTTTATAGTTACTTATTCGATATTTTATAGTTACTTATTCGATATTTTATAGTTACTTATTCGATATTTTATAGTTACTTGTTCGATATTTTATAGTTACTTGTTCGATATTTTATAGTTACTTATTGACATTTTATAGTTACTTTTTCGATATTTTATAGTTACTTATTCGATATTTTATAGTTACTTATTCGATATTTTATAGTTACTTGTTCGATATTTTATAGTTACTTATTCGATATTTTATAGTTACTTATTCGATATTTTATAGTTACTTATTCGATATTTTATAGTTACTTGTTCGATATTTTATAGTTACTTATTCGATATTTTATAGTTACTTATTCGATATTTTATAGTTACTTATTCGATATTTTATAGTTACTTGTTCGATATTTTCAATAAACTTGGATTCAGTTTTTCGGCTCTAACCTAACATTAAAACGATTCTCTTATGCCCCTTTAGTCCTCACATTCCATAATCGATTTTTTTGAAATTGCTCGGCGGATGGCGGCGATAAGGCTAGCTTTCATGTTGTGGTGTTGGCTAATTACCAAGGTTAAAAGTTATTTAGTTGTTATCGATCTATTCAACGATATGCTTAAAATAGTTTATATTGGGAGTTTTTTATTGTTTATAGAATTAAGTTTAGCAATAGATGTTAGCTGGGATGTTTATATAATTTAGCTAGGTTAAATATAAACAAAATAACCTTGAACAGACGTACGTGACGGAAAGGTCACGTTAAGGCGACGAGTCTTTTAATAAATGACGTGACGTAACTGAGGTCAGAGGTCGGGAAGTTTGATCACCAGAGTGAATAGACGACCAAGGACGTGGGAAGCGGCGTCACTTCGGACAGCCAAGATGTAAGAACGTGTAATCTCTGAAAATGCTGGCCAGATAATGAGAATAAATATTCATAAATAATTCAGGTATGTGTTGTGTTATTTACAGTTGTTAAAAGAACTATTTGTCTAAACTGTTTCGATACGTCCACGTCAATCGGTTCGTGTTAGAACTGTTGCATAAATGTTAAAATACACAGCCTACACGGTCACAAGCAGACATGTATTCACATACAACATATGATACGTTTTGTAATATATCTTGATATACAACAGTGGGAGGTCATGTTGGTGATGTTCTCGACATGTGACCAAACGAAGTAGTCCAGCAGGTTCAGGTCGGGAGAGGAGGGCGTTCAACGAGAGAAAGGGTACAAAGTCGTAGCACTCCTTCTGAAGCCAAGCCTGGAGCCAAGCCTGGGTGTCTTTGGTTTGTGGGCAGGCGCCAGGTCCTGCTGCCACACCCAGGTTCAAACAACGTTCGATGATCCCGATGATTAATTCGTGGATCCTACCAGGGACACGAATTTTATCGGATGAATGGGCGGCCTATAAAGTTCTGAACCACTTTGATCATGGAACGTATCAACATATCGCATGTTTTTGGCGTGGTCGCTTGCGCGAACAACAATGGCTACCACTTTTAACATAAGGACTTACATTTCTTAATATCCGGAAAACTACTTATTTGCGGAAAATTAAAATGCGATATTCGTTTTAAGCATATGCAACAACTTTTAAAAGTCGTTATTTTAAAGAAAAATTTACTGAAATTTTATTCAAACGGTTTTTATTTGAACTTTTTTATAAAAAAATTATACCATTTATAATTAAAATATGTTTATGAATTGTTTTTTAATCAAACATCAGAGGTGTTGGTAATTTTTTAAATTTTGTTTAAAAATATTTGTAAACAGTTTTTTATTATATATTTATGAACAGTTTTTTATTTGATTAAAAACAAATAGTTAATAAGCATATTATTAAAAAAAACAGTTAATAAATATTTTGATAACAGTTCTATTTTTATGTTTGATGAGAAAAAATTTATCAACACATGATGTTAAAATTACTCATGTAAGCTTGCCCAGTCACTTAAACCGTGTTAATAAAAAGAAACTACTTAACTATCAACACATAATAACATTTCATGTTTCTTTTTATAAATGGAATATAACAAAAATCGTACATTAAGTAACTCTTACCGAAGGCAGTAGCAGTAACATCTCATAAGTTAACTGGTTGGTTAAAAAAATAAAAAAATAAATAAAACAAAGAAATTAAACCATTTAACCAGTCAATCCTATTTCTCACTGTACCTGTAACCAAACGCAATAGCAGTTACCCTTTTTTACGTATTTGCTTCAGTTTTTCTTTATGATTTAAACTATCTTTAAGTTTTTTTTATTGCATTAGATTCTGTAATTTGCAGTTTCAAGACATTAAAATTACTTACAAATATTTATTAATGCTTTGGAGATTATGCAAACAATAGACTTTTAGCTTGTTAAAAACGGAAAAAAGTTATAGCCGTGGACTCATAGTAAGTGATTTATGCCATACTAGCTTTTGTTAAAAGTCGCACTTTTTGTTTTCGGCGGAAGTGACGTAAGACAAATTTAAGGCACGGATGACTAACACTGTATATAATGTATTTTTTTTTAAAAGCAAATATAAACAAAGAAGTTTTGGTAAACTTTTACTTGGTTTTCATCTTTACCTTTTCTAAAGGAAAAGGTAAAGAAGGAAACCAAATAAAATGACGACTTGTTTTTTGCATATGCTAAAAACGAATATCGCATTTAAATTTTCCGCAAATGAGTAATTTTCTGAATATTAAGCAATGTAATTCCTTATATTAAAAGTGGTGACCATTGTTGTACGCACAAGCGCGCATATTTTTAGTAATATTTCTATACTTACTATTCCATAGCTAGGTGTAACATATACTGATCCGACGGATTAAGCGTAGTCTAGTGTATATATAACTCTCGAAATATACACGAACACAGAATTCGCATAAAGCATATTAAAATAAACCTTTCTACTGAATACGCATAATTTCTACACGTGATAAACAACTTGTAAGATTTTTGAAACGGCAAAAAGTGTTAAAAATGAGGATTAGGGTTAGGGTTAGAGTTCTTTTTGGTTTACAAGTTCTCGATTGTTAGATATATCGTACTCAATATAAAGTTTACAAATCATTTCATTCTATTTCTTTTTTAACTAGCATTTAATCCCGGCGTTGCCCGGGTGTTTGGAGGTGTATGTTGAGCAAAAAAAAAAAAAAAAAAAAAAAAATCGGTCAATTTTTTAAAAAACTTTTACCCCTATTATAACCCCTTAACATTTATTGTTTTGGACTCAAATTATTAAGTTAGAGCCATGTCCAAGGAACCTACATCTAAAATTTCTAGTGTGTAGACCCAAAATTGGCGGAGGAGTTTTGGTAGAGTTCTCAAAGGTCTAATTGTTGAACTTTGACCCCTTAACAGCCAAATTTCTGGCCGAAAACGGTTTCCAGAGATTTTCGCCAATCTCAGTACCCTGTATGTCAAATTTCGAGTCTGTAGACTGAACATTGACAGAGTTATTGCGTTGGAAAATGTACACACACAAACACACACACAGATACGTTCACTTATATATATATTCCTTTTTTTTAATTGTGTATTAACTATTTTGTCATTGTCAGAAGGTGAACGATACAAAAAGAATAAATAGAAAGTATAATGTAGCAAAGACAATCTAAGACAGATAAAATTTCACCCTTGATATTCAAGAGCGGAGACATACAAAATGAAGCAATCCTTGTGAAAATAAAGAGCAAGGTCATGTAAATGCGTAGAAAAGTCTAATGGACAATATGCAAATAACTATCCACATATAAATCGTTGCTATCAATCGCAAAGATACGAATATATTTGAAAAAGAGAAAAGACTGAAACTTTTGATATTATTATAAGATAAGTTAATTGTTGTTATGATCAGTAAAATGCATGTTATGAAAAGGGGGGAAACGTAGAATCACATCAACACAAAATAACAGGGAAGAGACCTTCCACTAGCATTTAATTCACCGGATTTCAAACAAGCTGCGAAAAAAAAAAGCCCGCCAAGAGTCCAATAGAGAGGTTGTTAATTTTATTCCGTTTTCTTAATGCGAGAGATAAACACCGAATACAAACTGTTTCAATAAAGGCATAAACATCCAGCATTAAAAACCCATACAGTGGAACACCTTGAAGTTCTGAGCACAAATTATCACCGTCATATTTAATGATTTCACACACAGAATGCGCCGCTCTTTGTCAGATTGAGACCCCTATCTTCATACAGTTCTCACCTGGAACCGTAGAGACTCGACGCCTCTATCCACTGCACCATGTGCCCCGATTCTCTACGGTTCTATGTAAGCATTGTCAATAATAAAATATCAAGCATAAGAAATTGATACAACGGGATATTCTGCAGATCTGATCGCAAATGGTCGCCTCCATATTTCACGATCTTGTTTATAAGATGCCCAACTTTTTCAGATGGAAGTTGTCGTTTAGATCGAAATAATTCGCTGGCCTTTGCAATGTTTTTCTTGTATTTTGGATTCTCAATCACCTCCTTAATATTTTCAACCAACTCGTCTACTGTGAAATTATAAAGATTCATTGAAATCCCGAAACCTTTCAATTTCATCCCTTCACTATTAAAGAACTGATCCGCAATCACTGGAAAGCTAATGACCGGGACAGCGTGATAAAGACTTTCATATCTCCCACTATTCCCGCAGTGTGTGATGAATAATTTAGTATTTGGATGAGCAAGAAGATCGTTCTGAGGCAGCCATTTTGTTAGAAGTATATTTTGGCGGGAATAAGAAGAATTTGATTGTTTCCAGACGACATCGTTTTTAACCTTACTAAACGCCTCGGCCATTTTATTAGCGTAAACATCCCAATCGGGACCGACAACAGTTCCCGGAGACACAACAATAATTCCATTTTTAAAAGCTTTAACAAAATCCAGATAATTTCCCCTCAGCGGCATTGCTGGGCGTAGGGCTATTCCTCCGATATATTTCACATTGGGAAGCGCCGGAAGTGCTGGATTAAGATAAGTCAACATCGATGTCATAAAGCTTGCTTACCGGATAAGATCATCAAAAGAAATGTCTTCTCGTTCGAGTACATAGTCTTTTATTTTACTAGCAGGGTACCTGGTGCTGGTGTCAAGTACTGATGTAAATTAATGAATGTTTTAATAATGCTTCCTTTAAATGAAGTTTCTACAGCTGAGGTCATCGGTATAGTTGAATAAACTGAAATCGGTCATGTTGTTCGATGTATGTTGATCTGGTTGTGGATCCCTTGGAGGATAAAAGGTACATCCAGTCTGTATGCGAAAACAGTAAAGCAGTTGCTTACGAAGTATGCATCAACAACCACTAAGGAAGCATTAAAAGATTTTAACTTTAAAAAGAGTTCGTTGTTTGGAAGATAGCGATCACATACTTTACGGTATGCCGAAAATGCTTCCTTGATTAGAGGGTTGCTTCGAAACCGTAACACTTCATCCAAGTATTTATTCATTATTTCTAACTCTGGAAATTCCTCGATGATGAACAAGTTTATTCCTTTTGTCGTTAGGCTGAACTTATCTCTAAATTTCTCAGGAATACTAATGTAGCTGGTGTGGCCGAATTTTGTCAATTGGTCAGCTACTCTCACCATTGGGTTGATGTGGCCGTAATATGGGAAAGATAGAAACAGAATATTTTCTGATTTGGTCAGTGGAAAATACGGACCACTGAGAATTAATGCATTTAATATCTGTTCCAATTTCATCGTAATTCTTTATAAAATTCTTCCTCAAGGTCAGTCTACAAAAGAAATCAGAAATAAGTTAATTGAGACACGCACACACACATATATTTTATGGCAAAATATAGACCAATATACATGACGATAAAAAATTAAAAAAAAAGGAAAATAACAGGTAGCTAACCATGGTTTGCTTCCTCGCTCAACAGAACTAAATCGTGGAAATTTGCGATTAAATAATTGCCATGAATATGGCGGGAGAGAGATAAATATATAAATAAAAAAATATATAGAAAAATAAAGGAGAAAACAATCACATCGGAATCAACTTAAGTCCTAAGAGATTTTCTCTCTTACAAATGATTTTTAGAAGTTTTAGATGAAGGAGTAAGAGCAACCTACTTAAGATTATGTCAGCACTGAAATTTGTAATACAGCATGGTTATTCATAATATGTTTATTTATAACATGGTTATTTATAATATGGTTAATTATAATATGGTTATTTATAATATGGTTATTTATAACATGGTTATTTATAATATGGTTATTTATACCATAGTTATTTATAATATGGTAATTTATAATATGGTTATTTATAATATGTTTATTTATGATATGGTTATTTATAAAATGGTTTTTTATAATATGTTTATTTATAATATGGTTATTTATAATATGGTTATTTATAATATGTTTATTTATAATATGGTTATTTATAATATGGTTATTTATAATATGGTTATTTATAATATGTTTATTTATGATATGGTTATTTATAATATTTTTTATTTATAATATGGTTATTTATAATATGGTTATTTATAATATGGTTATTTATAATATGTTTATTTATAATATTTTTATTTATAATATGGTTATTTATAATATGGTTATTTATAATATGGTTATTTATAATATGGTTATTTATAATATGTTTATTTATAAAATGGTTATTTATAATATGTTTATTTACACTATGGCTATTTATAATATGGTTATTTATAATATGTTTATTTATAACATGGTTATTTATAATATGTTTATTTATAATATGGTTATTTATAATATGTTTATTTATACTATGGTTATTTATAATATGGTTATTAATAATATGTTTATTTATAATATGGTTATTTATAATATGGTTATTTATAATATGTTTATTTATAATATTTTTATTTATAATATGGTTATTTATAATATGGTTATTTATAATATGGTTATTTATAATATGGTTATTTATAATATGTTTATTTATAAAATGGTTATTTATAATATCTTTATTTATAAACTGGTTATTTATAATATGTTTATTTATACTATGGTTATTTATAATATGGTTATTTATAATATGTTTATTTATAATATGGTTATTTATAATATGGTTATTTATAATATGGTTATTTAAAATATGTTTATTTATAATATGGTTAATTATAATATGGTTATTTATAATATGTTTATTTATAATATGTTTACTCATAAAATGGTAATTTATAATATGGTTATTTATAATCTGGTAATTTATAAAATGGTTATTTATAATATGTTTATTTATAATATGTTAATTTATACAATGGTTATTCATAATATAGTTATTTATAATATGGTAATTTATAATATGGTTATTTAAAATATGTTTATTTATAATATGGTAATTTATAATATGTTTATTTATACTATGGTTATTTATAATATGGTTATTTATAATATGTTTATTTATAACATGGTTATTTATAATATGTTTATTTATAATATGGTTATTTATAATATGGTTATTTATATGTTTATTTATAATATGGTTATTCATAATATGTTTATTTATAATATGGTTTTTTATAATATGGTTATTTATAATATGTTTATTTATAATATAGTTATTTATAATATGTGTATTTATAATATGTCTATTTATAATATAGTTATGTAAAATATCTTTATTTATAATATGTTTATTTATCATATGTTTATTATTAATATGTTTATTTATAATATGGTTATTTATAATATGGTTATTTATAATATGTTTACTCATTAAATGGTTATTTATAATATGGTTATTTATAATATGGTAATTTATAAAATGGTTATCCATAATATTTTTATTTATAATATTTTTTTTATAATATGGTAATTTATAAAATGGTTATTTGTAATATGTTTATTTATAATATGGTTATTTATAATATGGTTATGTATAATATGTTTATTACTAATATGGTTATTTATAAAATGTTTATTTATCATATGTTAACCATAAATATGGTTATTTATAATATGTTTATTTATAATATAGTTATTTATAATATGATTATTTATAATATGTTTATTTATAATATGTTTATTTATAATATGGTTATTTATAATATGTTTATTTATAATATGATTTTTATAAAATGTTTATTTATAATATGTTTATTTATAATATGGTTATTTATAATATATTTATTTATAATATGATTTTTATAACATGTTTATTTATAATATGTTTATTTATAATATGGTTATTTATTATACGTTTATTTATAATAGTTTGTTTATAATATGGGTATTTATATTATGGTTATTTGTAATATTTTTTATTTATTGTATGGTTATATTTAATATGGTCATATTTAATATGGTTATTTATAATTTAGTTATTTACAATATGTTTATTTATAATATCATTATGTATAATATGTTTATGTATAATATTGTTATTTCCAATAGGTTTATTTATAATATGGTTATTTATGGTTATTTATAATATCATTATTTATGATATGTTTATTTATAATATGTTTATTTATAATATGGTTATTTATACCATGGTTATTTATAATATGGTAATTTATAATATGGTTATTTATAATATGTTTATTTATAATATGGTTATTTATAAAATGGTTATTTATAATATGTTTATTTATGATATGGTTTTTTATAATATGAGTATGTATTATATGGTTATTTATAATATTGTTATTTATCATCTGTTTATCATTGATATGGTTATTTATAATATGTTTATTCATTATAAAGTTATTTGTAATATTTTTTTTATAATATGTTTATTTATAATATGGTTATTTATAATATGTTTATTTATAATATTGTTATTTGTAATATGTTTATTTATAGTATGTTTATTTATAATATGTTTATTTATAATATGTTTATTTATTATCTGTTTATTTATAATATGGTTATTAATAATATTGTTATTTATACTATGTCTATTTATAATAGGGTTATTTATAATATGTTTATTTATGATATGGTTATTTATAATATGTTTATTTATAATCTGTTTTTTATGTATTGCTATTTATAATATTGTTATTTATAATATGTTTTTTTATAATATGGTTATTTATAATATGGTTGTTTATAATATATTTATTTATAATATGTTTATTTATAATATGGTTATTTATAATATGGTTATTTATTATATGGTTATTTATAATATGTTTATTTATAAGGTAGTTAATTGTAATATGGTCATTTGCAGTATGGTTATTTATAATATGTTTATTTTTAATATGATAATTTATAATATGTTTATTTATAATATGATTTTTATAACATGTTTATTTATAATATGTTTATTTATAATAGGTCTATTTATAATATGGTTATTTATATTATGGTTATTTACAATATAGTTATTTATAATATGTTTATTTATAATATAGTTATTTATAATATGTGTATTTATAATATGGTTATTTAAAATATGGTTATTGATAAGGTGCTCGCAAATCCCGTATGCATTACTCAGGACATCTGAAGGTAAAAAGTTGCATAACGAATCTTTGATGTATTGTTTAAAACGAAAATCCAATCTTTGCGATGTCTTCCCAGCATAGTGTGCGCTGCAACTCCATTTGAATAAATAAATAAACGGTGGTAGGATGAGAACATCTTATCGTTTTTAATTTTCTTTGATATACACTCTGTTGTCTGCTGGAACAGCAAAGTCTACGATTTTACAGGACTTTTTTTCTTGTTAATTATTACGACATCTGGTCTTCTTGCTTGGATGGGTTTGTCCGTCTGTATGTCCATGTCTTATAGGATTTTGTGATTCTCGTTTTCAAGTACTGTTGCTGGCTTATGTTCATACCACTTGTCTGTGCGTTCGAGGTGCTGTTGTTTGCATAGTTCCCAGTGTACTGCCTTTCCTACTTGGTTGTGTCTGTTGTTGTAATCCTTTTGGGCCAGTTTGTAGCATTCACTTACTATATGGTTTATCGTTTCGTCTCTTTGTCCACAGCGTCTACATTTTCTATTTTCTTGTGTTTTGTCGATCTTTGCTTTGATGTGGTTGGTTCTTATGGAGTTATCTTGTGCCACGGTTATTAGGGATTCGGTTTCTCGGCTTATGTGTCCTTTTTGCACCCATGTCTAAGTGTTTTCGTTATTTTCATCTTTTTATCCTTGTGAATCTTCCATGTTTTTTTTTCTTCCCATTTTTCTTTATTCGTTTCATCCTTTGTCTCTGTTTTGTTGATTTTTTTTCAGTGTCTACTGCTCGCTGCCACGATTATCCTTTCCGTGTTTTGCATTATGTTTTTCTAGTTCTATTCTGTGTCTTTCACACAGTTTTCTATACCAACCAGTCTTCTTTCGCCTTCTTTCCTTTTCATGTAAAGTCGGTCAACATCGTCCTTTGGGTGTAGTGCATAAGTTTCCTGGTCTTCTGATCGAGCTATCCAGAGCATGTTACTAGTGATACTGCACATGTATTTATACGTTTTATTAGGTTTCTGCTATATAATTTAGTTTCCAGGAGTTTTCTTGTTCTCCTGAGGTATTCATTTCCAATTTTCTCTTCCATTTCTGTTGCTTTGATAGTGTCTGCTTCCAGAACTCATTTATAAGCGTCTTGTTACCCTAGCGTTCTCAACTCCGTTTGGCTCCATACCTTCTGTTGTCTCTAGTTTTCCCCTTCTTATAACTAGTAGTGCACACTTTTCCATACCAAACTCCATCTGGATATCCTGGCTGAAGATCCTGGTTATGTTAATTAGTGCCTCTAGTTCCTTTTCGATCCTTGTAAAAAGTTTCAGATCAGCCTTGTACATGAGGTGGTTCATTTTTTTTGTATTAAAGAACTTGTGTCCGGCTTGGAACTTTCTCAGTATGCTATTCAGGGATTTGGTCTGTCGAAGGGCGACATAATAAGACCGCTAGCTGGTTGGGAGAGGTCAGAGAAAGGCTATCAGGAATGCAGCAGATGGAGAACGTTGAGGAAACCATTGATGACGTGAATGCTAGCATACGAAGGATGACAAACTGAAGGTACCTGGTCCAGATGGAGTGATAGGATTTTGGTTCAAACAGTTCCAATGCATTCATTCACCTATAGATGCTGCCCTGCAAAAGGCCGTAGAGTCGGGAGATATATCTGATTGGCTTGTTAAGGGAAGGACGACACTGATTTGGAAGGATCCTGCAAAGGAAGCAGCTGCCAGCAATTACAGACCAATTACATGTCTACCACTAATGTGGAAACTGTTAACCGGAATCTTTGTAGAAAAAGTTTATGGACATCTTGTGAGTAATGAACAGAAAGGGTGTCGGAAAGGCTCGAGAGGTACTAAGGAGCAACTAATGATTGATAAGGCAGTAATGCAGGGTGCAAAGAGGAAGAAGATGAATCTGAGTGCAGCATGGATCGATTACAGAAAGGCTTACGATATGATTCCCGAAAGGATGAAACGCTAGTGTATGTAAGTATTTAATAATTATTATAGTAAATAATTATGTCAGTCCCTTTAAGAAACTCATTTCTTAACGTTGAGCACTCTCAGGTTAATAAAGTCAGTCAATTTAGCTCTTATGCGCAGATCGTCATATACTGATTAGATCACTCTGACCGACGTTGAAAACATTTAAAAATAAATGGTTAAATTTTAACCGTATTTCTCGCGGTTGACGGTGGCCGAATAGATTGGGTCCTTGCTAATGAAGCCAAGCCAGAGATGGCTTCTGTTGCTGGGTTCGAATCTATCGACCTGTGTTAATCCTGACACGACGCAATGATAATTCCCGAAAGGATGAACTACTAGTGTCTGTAGATATTTAATAATTATTATAGTAAATAATTATATATATATATATATATATATATATATATATATATATATATATATATATATAATAAGATTATATGTTATTTGTTTTTGTTTTTGCGATACGTTTTGAATGAATCCAATTATTTACGAAAGTGCATTTTTACCTAAATGCGAGTTGGGAATAATTTTCCCTTTACCCAATTTGGTATCCCCACACTGGTGTATATATTCTTTTAAAAATATAATTATCAACTGAAAGGTTTTTCGTCGTCTACAACTCATCAGAGTGGCTGAATCTAGCGAGATTCGAAATCGGGACCCCACGATCATGTGCTTAACCTCTTTATCCGCTGGGCCATTCTCGATCGCGATTTGCTTATATGTTATTTGTTTTTGCGATAAGTTTGTGAATGAATTCAATTATTTACGAAAACAGTTGGCGAGAATGGATAGCGGATAAAGAGGGTGGACTCATAATTGTGGGGTCCCGATTTCGAATCTCGCTAGATTCAGCCACTCTCATGGGTCGTAGATGACGAAACACGTGTCAGTGGATAATTATATTTTAAAAAACAATATATATAGTAAGAGGTATATTTGGTAAAAAAACAGAGAAAAATCCGTCACTTGTTTCCCCTTTCAGCGCCTTTTTATTATACACAGAAACTATAGACTTC
>NC_136513.1:71195822-71255822 GCF_053919585.1 Euprymna scolopes | reverse complement strand
ACAGTCAAAAGAACACTGGGAACAACCCCGAAAAAGTTTGAAAAATAACGGGAGAAATTATAATCATGGGACGTTTACTGAGAAGTTATAGCAGGTAGCAATAATGAAAACGGCTAAAATATTAAGGAAAACACCTTAAATGCCCGGTCGTAAAATATGTTTAATATAGTATTTTAATTTATGCAGATTTCGTATTTATTATAATTATTGAACCCATTCTTTATTGAATGGTATATTATATTCAATAGATAATAGTGCCCCCAAGGCATGGCTTGGTCTAAAATACGCTTAAATGAGATCAATATTTGTTATCATCGACCTTTTTTTATTTGTAACTTCTTTAGCTGTCAAATATTTCTATTTGTTTTAAAAGATCGTCGTTCTAACATTCCGCTTAGTTGTATAAATTGTATACTTATTTAGTAACCTTATTCGATTCTTGTTACTGTAAGACCCTAATCTGTTATATATATATATATATATATATATATATATATATATATATATATATATATATATAAAGCAAAAATTGTAATTAGTAAAAACCTGAAAAGAGTGCACAATACTATTGCAGAACATTTTTTTACCCTTTCTCTTCCCCCCCCCCCACTTCTATTCCTTTCCTTGTCTGGTTGAATATTTTAACCCCCCCTTACCCCTTACTACATTCCAATGTTTCTTAAATCTAAAAACTTAACTGTCGTCGACTCTTTTTTTGGGTGGGGGTTCTTCTAATATCGTTTTTCCTAATCATAATAATATTTTCTGTAAAATCTGGTGATGTTACTGAATCGTTGATACGATTCGGTAACCGAAACATGTATAACTAAGCAGATAAAACTGATAAAATGTATATATGCACACCAAAAGTGTATATAAAAGTTAAATTAATCAATATTTTTGTTTGTATAAAAGGGCGAAGAACATTCAAAATCAAATCATAATAATAATAATAATAATAATAATAACAATAATAATAATAATAATAATAATAATAATAATAACAATAATAATAATAATAACAATAATAATAATAATAATAATAATAATAATAATAATAACAATAATAATAATAATAACAATAATAATAATAATAATAATAATAATAATAACAATAATAATAATAATAATAATAATAATAACAATAATAATAATAATAACAATAATAATAATAACAATAATAATAATAACAATAATAATAATAATAATAATAATAATAATAATAATAATAATATTGTAATAATCATAATCATGTAATAATATTATAATAATCATAATAATATAATAATCACGAAAATATCACCGCCGGAAAAAAGATATTCTATTCGTATTATTTGGATTCTACGAACTACTGTTCTCATCTTGAGTGTCATTTGAACATTTCAGTTGATGTAACATCCAACTATTTTCAGGTGTTTATGGTAGCGAACTCATGAATATTTTTCTCAGGAATCAGCAAGGAATTTCGAACAGAACTATTTATTTAATTCACGGTGGTAACATTCTCTTGTAACTGGGTAAAATTACCAAGAAATTTTCTGTTGTATTTTGAATGTCGTCCAAGGAGAGTGCAACTTACAAATATAATTTACCCAGCACCTTATCCACAACGCCACAGTCATTGAGGAGTACAACAGAAAGATGACTGAATTCGAAAGATAAACCTGAAGAAGGTCAGAGGCTATATCGATCAAAACATTGTGTAAATAACACGAAAAATGAGAACATTAGTCTGATGAATCGAAATAATTCGAACTATCAAACTTTATCTCAAAACTTCAGAAACATTAAGACTTCCATGGTAAACATCCTGTAGACAATAAAGTCGCATTAAAGTTGATTTGCAATAAAAAATAAGAAAATATTGTAAATTATATTATTTCGTTGAGGGGGATTCGTCCTACACAACTATATACAGAACGAGTATTTCATTTATAAACATATTCAAGCATCCCTTACATGCTAAAGAAGGTCGCAAAATACAATGAGCAAAACTTTGTAAAAATAAAGTTAGATTGCGGAAAAAATTGTGAATGATATTAACAATTTCGCAGTTATTTTATACATATGGGAATCATATATACAATACGATTTAGGGAAAGAATCGCAGGATTATTTTGTTATTTATTAACATATGTCGACCTTACTCCTATTCTGAAGGCTGTAGGATTCAACGATCCAAACTTTGTGAAAATGCCAGTAATAATGAAGAGTCAATCTGTAAAAAAAAGAAGAATTTTATTCTCGTTTTGCCTTTTTCTTTCTACAAACAAATGCAAAACATTTGCGCGCCAAATAAACCGTCACAAACAAGACGAAGAAAATGGCCGCGAAAACGACGGCCAAAATATCAAGCATAAAAAATTGATACAACGGAATATTCTGAAGTTCTGATCGCAAATGGTCGCCTCCATATTTCACGATCTTGTTTATAAGATGCCCAACTTTTTCAGATGGAAGTTGTCGTTTAGATCGAAATAACTCGCTGGCCTTTGCAATGTTTTTCTTGTATTTTGGATTCTCAATCACCTCCTTAATATTTTCAACCAACTCGTCTACTGTGAAATTATAAAGATTCATTGAAATCCCGAAACCTTTCAATTTCATCCCTTCACTATTAAAGAACTGATCCGCAATCACTGGAAAGCTAATGACCGGGACAGCGTGATAAAGACTTTCATATCTCCCACTATTCCCGCAGTGTGTGATGAATAATTTAGTATTTGGATGAGCAAGAAGATCGTTCTGAGGCAGCCATTTTGTTAGAAGTATATTTTGGCGGGAATAAGAAGAATTTGATTGTTTCCAGACGACATCGTATTTAACCTTACTAAACGCTTCGGCCATTTTATTAGCGTAAACATCCCAATCGGGACCAACAACAGTTCCCGGAGACACAACAATAACTCCATTTTTAGAAGCTTTAACAAAATCAAGAAAAATTTCAACGAGTGGCATTGCCGGACGTAGAGCTATTCCTCCGATATATTTCACATTTGGAAGCGCCGGAAGTGCTGAATTCAGATATAAGTCAGAATCGATGACATAAAGCTTTGCTTGTCGTATAAGATCATCAAACGAAATGTCCGCTCGTTCGGGTGCATAGTCTTTTATCTTTCTACCAGGGGTACCCATTGCTGGTTTCAAGTATTCAAGTAAATTAAAAATCGTGTTAGAGATTCTTCCTTTAAATGAAGTTCCTACAGCTGGGCCGATCGGTATATATGAAAGAACTGAAATCGGCCATGTTGTTCGATGTATGTTGATCTGGTTGTGTACCCCTTGGAGGATAAAAGGTACATCCAGTCTGTATGCGAAAACAGCAAAGCAGTTGCTTACGAAGTATGCATCAACAACCACTAAGGAAGCATTAAAAGATTTTAACTTTAAAAAGAGTTCGTCGTTTAGAAGATAGCGATCACATACTTTATGGTATGCCGAAAATGCTTCCTTGATTGGAGGGTTGCTTCGAAACCGTAACACTTCATCCAAGTATTTATTCATTATTTCTAACTCTGGAAATTCCTCGATGATGAACAAGTTTACTCCTTTTGTCGTTAGGCTGAACTTATCTCTAAATTTCTCAGGAATACTAATGTAGCTGGTGTGGCCGAATTTTGTCAATTGGTCAGCTACTCTCACCATTGGGTTGATGTGGCCGTAATATGGGAAAGAAAGAAACAGAATATTTTCTGATTCGGTTAGTTGAAAATACAGACAGTTGAGAATGAACGCATTTAAAATCAGTTCCAATTTCATCGTGTAACTCAGAAGAGGATTCTCTGTAAAAATTAATCAGGATGAACCTGCAAAAGAAAGTAGAAATAAGTTGTTATGTGTATATATATATATATATATATATATATATATATATATATATATATATATATATATATATATATATATAAAATTTAAGGTAATTCAAAGGTAAAGTAAACAATGAAGTTGAAACGAGGTTAATACAAGAGTGCTCAATACCGAAGTAGGACAGTACGTACCTTTTATTTGTTTTACAGATGCATTAATATGTCGCCAAACATTCATGAGTATTTTCCGGTCAGCCAGTTACTAGTAACTAGAAACCTCTTCAAGTGATATTGCTCATCAGCTTAATTTGTAATGAAAATTATCCAAGGATTCAGCGATCAGACAAAAATTATCAGGAGGTCACATTACATTTGATTAAGAATAAGAAAGAAGAAGTGAGGATTAAGTTTTGTTTCAAAATAGAAAGAGAAAAAGAAAAAAATAAACAGAAGAAAGAAAGGAGGGGAAAAAGGAAGAAAAAGTGTGGAAGAGAAAGAAAAAAGTAGGAAAATTAAAACGGAAAGACTGCAGATATATTACGTTTCTTCAGCTATATTCGAAATCGAAATCCTTGGTATATATATATATATATATATATATATATATATATATATATATATATATATATATATATATATATATATATATACATATATACATATATATATATATATATATATAAATATAACTCTTGGTTCGCAATTAATAGTCTAAAAAAACACTGGACGGATGGCTTCCACGTTTTGGTATAATATGTTTACTATATCCATGTGTGTTTTTATATATTTATTTTTAATTATAACATTGTACTTAATTTTTCTATGATAAATAGGTGGTTTTCTTTGTACTGATAGGCCATTTTTTTTATTTAGGGACAATTATTTATTACCGCTTCCTGTCACGTGACCAGTGCTTCCAATTTAGCGGTTTTCCTGCTAGATCTGGAGATTTCGTTTGCAATCTAGCGAGGAATTCTAGAAAATCTGGAGATATTTGGCACCCACACACCCGCAATTTTAGATTAAAAAATAAAGAAAAGCGCTTGAAAATACTTTAAAACATAAAATAAACTCATTCATATAAGTAAAAAAAAAAGTAGCATTTATTGCCTTTGATAACAATTATTTATTTATTATTTGTTTTGTTTTTCACATTTTTTTCGGCTAACCATTCCTAAATCTCGCTATAAAATCGATTTTTCCAAGTATATTTTAGGTGGGGGGCATTCCAACCTCCGAAGTTTAGTTTAAAATACGATCTAAGCAATCCCGCTTAATTTAGAAGTATTTAGTCGAAAATTGTAAAAAGCAAGAAACAACAACAAAAAAAACTCATACCAATGCAGTAGAATTTAATTATCGACCAACCTAAATACTTTTAACTGCTAAAGCAAAGCTTTTTTGTTTTTTTTATTTTCTAATTTCAAAATATGTTGCACCATTATTGTGATGTTTAATTTGCAGTATATTTCAATTTAACTTTTATTATAAAAAGTTTGAGTTTATGATTTGTTTCTTGCAAAAAAAAAAAAATAAATAAAAAAATACCCCCTCTGAAAAACACAGGTAAAACTAGCTGATAAAATATGTAAGCCTTCTGGGGAGCTAACCGCTTCAATATAATTCCAGAAACATATAGTGAGAAAACACGGAACATTTTATATATTGAATATACTATATTTATAATTATTGTAGTGTAGGAAGTTAAAATATGGAGTTTTTTTTTGGGGGGGGGGCGGTGAATTAGCGATTTTTGAAAATTCCAGATGATAAAAGTTAAAAATCTAGCGATTTTCTGGACATTTCTTTCTCCAGACCTCGCGGGTTGTTTTAAATGTCAGAAAAGTATATTTTGGTCTCACAGGCTTAATGTAAACATAATGTGTTTACAATATCGGTAAATTTTCAATGGGTTTAATCACATGATTATTGATAATGTAACCATGTGATAAATGTATAAACATTTTGACCCTTCCCTTTACTTAAAAATTCACCAAAAATCAGGAAATTAACCAATTTTAATGAACATTTCAGAATTTATCAAATAATGATCGCAGAATATAATGAACTAATTATTTTTACTTAAGTCTTAGTGAAAATGTTTTATTTTGTTTAAAAAAAAATACCTTTACTAAAGTTATGGTTTTCAGTAGTAAATAAAAAACACAAGAATTTATTTTTGCTTTTTTGTATAAATAAAGCATCGTAATTTGTAACAATAAAAAATAATATTTACATGAACATTCCGAAAAAGCCCCTAAAGTCCGTATTAATAGATTCGATATAACTCAAAGAAAAATAAATTTCTCACTATCAGGAAATTAAAGATTCAATTAGATTCCTATTTCAGTCACCTAAATTATTTAGGGTGAAATGAGTTTAGGAATTTATAGCCAAACCTAAATTTGTTTTTTGCTTAAAAATATAGCATTAATACAGGAAGTTATGTAAAATTTGCATAGAATGCTCTGCTTTACGGTTGTTGTAAAATGGAACGGAAATTTGAATTTCGTTCCCTTTTAAATTCAGTACATTTATACATTACGTCCAACTCATCGTTCACATTCGACCCGTCAACTTTTATAGCTTTTCGGGTATGCTGGCAAGGTTAAGGGTGTCTATTCCGAAAGCCGTTCTAACATGGGTAGATTGGTAGGTGTGTTAGAAAATTCGTGAAAAATAGTGAATAATTCCACCCCGTCTTTCCAAGCTTATAACTCCTCGAAAAATGTAATTCAAGCCCTAATTTTTTTTTTCAATTAAAGGAGCAAGGACCAAGGTTTCATAAAAACAAACAAACAACGTGTTTTTTTTTTTAAAGGTTTTAAACTTCGGACTTTACAGGTAAATTTCTAAAAAACACTACTTTTTTGTTTTAAATTTGAATATATTATTTATTGACCTTTTCTCTTCAATTTGTGATATATAAAACTTTGGTACATAAATTAATTATTTACTTTTTTAATAGACATTTGAAAATGGGGGGGGGGCGTGAATTATAAATTTATAATCCATAAAGAAAATAAACAACCCACTTTTAAAGGAGAAATTACGAGTTTTTTATATTTTATTCGCAGTTTCGTGATAGGGGTGTCAAAAATTCCTACAAAAATTCTGATACATCTACTAGATTGGAGTGTTTATTCGTTGTAAACGTACCCGGCAACCTATAAATGTCGACATTTCAAATGTGAATGGTAAGCTGGACTTATGTAAAAAATAAAAAAAGGTATACCAAAATGACTTTTTCGTTTAAAAATGGAATTATTTCCCTTTCGTTATTAACTTTTTTTTTTTTTTTTAATATTTTGTGTTTTATATACATAAAGTACAATTGTTGAATGTTCCTGTTTTGATTATATTCGTTTGGGGGGCACAATTAAAAAATTAAGAAAGATTAAAATGGAGTGAAATTTAAGTTTCCGTTCCATTTTTACAACAACCGTAAAATAGCGCATACTCAGCAAGTTTTATCGTAATTTATAAGCATAATGTTGAAACACTAAATAAACATTTTATTTATTTTTCTGCATAATTAATGATGGAAGTATTTTTCTGTTTATTTTCTGAACATCTGTTAAAAGAAAATAATTCGTACATTCTCATGAAAAAAAAAATCAAACTTTTCTCTACATTCACATAAATATTTACATGTAAAGCATTCATCTGTTCTTTTTATAATAAAAATTTCGTTTTCAAAGAGAAACGTTTACTGACAAATTTCTTTAAAAAAAAAGTGCAAGTTTTCCTGAAAAAAAACAACTTTCACCTAACAATTTATGGTAAAAAATTAATCTTTTTTGGGGGAAAAAATAACTTTTATTGATTAAAAAATTGCAAAAAATAATAAAAGTAAATAAACGAACAAAATGCAATTTTTCTTGAGGAATGTGTTCCATTTTAACAAAATGAGCCACAGCAACGCGTGGCCAGGTACAGCTGTATATATATATATATATATATATATATATATATATATATATATATATATAATTTCCATGAGTTTTGGTTTCGGTTTCGATTCAAGCTAATGTACCCAAGTCATATGAATATATTTTTAATTTTATTTAAATCATAACTTTATAATATATAAGAATCAATAAAATTGGCTCTATAATAATAATATATACGAAATCTGCATGAATAAAAATATCATATTTAAACGTATTTTACGACCGGGCTACGCCGATCGTCCTGCTTGATTAGGTAAATACTTTTGAAGTTTTAACAAAATAATAAATAATACGAGGTTGGAGCTGAAATCAGGGCGTCTCTAATGCCAACATATATTACATATGAAAGAGTCCGTTGTGAAATTTCCACAGGTCTCACTAGTAGTAATAATAGCAATAATAAATAAGACCAAATAATTGATTTTGATAATGATAATAAAGTGTGATATTTGGCAGTGACTTGTTATCTCCACTGAAATTAGTGTTGACAACAAACCTTATTATTAACAATCAAGGAGCTTTCACACAGGTCATCAAAGATCTCTCCTTGAAAAAAACTTGTGGTGTTCCCGGAAGCTGAGTGACAACGAGTCTCCCCAGATTTTCAGTATTCTCCATCTCTTTCGATAACATTTGCAAATGAATTTGCGTTATCGCAACAGCCGCTTATCATTGATTTCTCGCTGGCAGCGACCATTGGTCTCCACTGGAATTGAGTGACAATAGGCTCCCAGAAGTCCCAAACCTTTTCGCACTTGTCCAGCGACGGTCTAGTCAGTGCTCTCTTCTCGATCTTTCCATCCTCTTTGACCCTTCTCGACTTTTTTTTGGGGGGGGAGGTGAAAGGGGGCAATGGGAGGGGATGGTAAGAGGATAAAGAACTTATAGATATGCAGTTTCAATGTTCTTGATTCCATGTGACGCTTTTTCTTGTTTTGCCTTTGTAGCAGTTTGTCTGACCCGTGCATGTGGCTCATGTGTATTAGTTTCCACATTCAAGGGGTGTCCTTAATATTTCCGCTGTTTTCATTATTGTTATTCATTATATCTTTGCAGCCATTCCTCTGATTCCAATTTCTCCCATTCTTTTTTCAAAGTTTTTCGAAATTATTCTTAGTGCTCCTACTATTTTACGTATCGTTTCGTTTTCTTTTTATCATCCATATCCGTTCCAGCTCTCTGGCTATCTCTGTGTATTTGCTCTGTTTCTTCTTCTCTTTGATATTTTCCCTGTGGTTAGCTGGAACAGCAATGTGACAGGGTTTTTCTTTCTTGTTAATTATTACGACATCTAGTCTTCTTGCTTGAATGGGGTTATCTGTTTGTATGTCCATGTCCCAGGGATTTTGTGATTCTCGTTTTCAAGCACTGTTACCGGCTTATGCTTGTACCATTTGTCTGTGCGTTCGAGATATTTGTAGAATTCCCAGTGTACTGCCCTCCCCACTTGGTCGTGCTTGTTCTTATATTCCTTTCCGGCCAGTTTGCTGCAATCGCTTACTATATGGTTTATCATTTCGTCTCTTTTCCCACAGAGTCTGCATTTGCTGTTTTGTTGTGTTAAAAATAAGTGGATAGTTCTTAATCCGCGGAGTTTTGAAGAAACACTTTCCTTCTCATCAGAGGGTAAGGATTAGCAAAATGCGGGATCGGATTTTGCTTGCAAAAGTACTTAATGAAACTACAAGTAAATTATAGATCTTACTTGGTTCCAAATAGTAAAGCAGAGGGAATAGGTGGAAGAAAAAGGTGATTACACGTGAATGGACGGTCTGGGTAAGAGTAAAATATCCAATAACGGTAAAATCCAAAAAGGTTGATTAAATTTCCATTTCCACAAGTAAAATCCAAAAGAAATCGCGTTATTAGAAGATTGTTCAAAGTAAGGAAAACGGCAAAATTCACAAATGGGTACAAGAAAAAAAGGATTATCTTATTTCGTTATATATATATATATATATATATATATATATATATATATATATATATATATATATATATATATATATATATATACTATAATAATTAATAAATACCTAGTATTTCATCCTTTCGGGAATAATCAGTGCAGGGTGTAACGATTAACACACACACACACACACACACACACACACACACACACACACACACACACACACACACACACACACACACGTGTGTCTGTCTGTGTACATTTTCTTTCCAAATACCTCTGTCAATTTTCGGTTTACAGACTCGAAATTTGCCATGATGGTATTGAGATTTGGGAAACTGTTTTTAATCAGGTTCCGACCAGAAATGTTGCTATTAAGGGGTCAAAGTCCAACCTTTGGTCTTCGAAAACTCTACCAAACTCCTCCGCCAATTTTTAGTTTAAACACTTGAAATCTTAGATATAGATAACTTGGACATGGATCTAACTTTATAATTCAATTTGAGCCCAAAACAATAAATGCTAATAGTTCATAATTGGGGTCAAGTTTAAACAAAATTTTACATCTGCGGTCTCTACAAAATTACTCAGCCAATTTTTGGTCTAAACATTTGAAATTTTACATAAAGTGTATTCAGACATAAGGCAAGCTTCGTAATCGGTTTTTGTCCCACATTTTCGCTGCCAAAGGGGTCAAAGTTTAAAAGATTTGACCTTTGCGATCTCTAACAAACTATTAAGCGAATTTTGAGTCTAAACATTTGAAATTTTACATAACGAGTATTCAAACATGCTGAAAGCTTTTTAATCAGTTTTGGGACGAAAATTTGGCTGCCAATTTGGTCAAAGTTAATAGAGTTGACGTTTGCAGGCTCTACCAAATTCCTTCGCCAATTTTGGGTCTAAACACTTTAAATTTTAGATGTAGATTACTTTGACATGGGTCAAACATTTTAATTTGATTTGAGCCCAAAACAATAAATGTTAAGGGTTCAAAATTGGGGTCAAAATTTAAAAAAAATTCAGTCTTCTGTCTCTACGAACTTTTCTCTGTGGTAGTTTAGGAAGCCTATTATATAGAAAGACATTACCGTACATATGGACGCTTTTTAATACATACATATGCACATAAAGTTATAAACAGTACATAGGGCCCGAGCAAAGCCGGGCTGAAATGCTAGTATATAATATTTTAAAATCTGCAGTCAAACATATTTTTCCTCACTCATTGGAGGATATGATTAAAAAAAGTTTTTAACAAATAGATGACCACACTACTACTGGAGGAGAGGGAAATGTATCGATGGGCACGGTTAGCATTCATTCCCTGTTGTGCTAGTTGTATTTGCTGCTATATATAAGATTAGCTTTATTTAGATATTATCCGGTATAAAGTTTACTAATCAACCAATCATTATAGATTTTGAAACATAACTGCTATGCGTTATGGCTTATATTTAATTTTATTCAGTTTTATACAAAGAGTGGGTGAATATCGTTTGTGAAAATTTAACAATAATTGTGCGACATAAAGTAATAAGTGTTTCCCACATTTCACTTCCTTTAAAGTTTTTAAAAAGTTTTTAAAGAGGCAGGATATGTTCGACACCGATTTGAATGTTCAAATGTTATTTGCATAACGTTTGATATCTCGTTATTAGACGAGATCCTTTGAATTGAAGAGTCTTTTTATGATGCCTTAAGCTTAAGTCTCAGAATTAGAGATATTTCAGACAATTAAAATCGCGAAACTGATCTTAATTAAAAAAGGGTTTAGTATTCTAGACATAATATTTGTTATCTTTATTTAACTCTTCGCAAGGAGAAATAAACAATTGTCAATTTGTTCTGTTCGGGGAATTAATTTTATTTTTAAAAATGTATTCTTCTAGTGTGTATATATATATATATATATATATATATATATATATATATATATATATATATATATATATATTTGTGTGTGTGTGTGTGTGGACACTTCTCAACCTATATACTCAACGCATTTTTTATTCATAGACTTGAAAATTTATATATAGTGTATTCAGACACGTTGAAAATATTTTAATTAGTTTTCATCCTGGTACAGCTATAGCAGGAATTGGAATACACCTACTAAAGTCTGATTGTCATAGCTGGTGAATTTCAAAAATGCAATCTAGACGTGAGGACATTTTAAAAAAGAATATGCAATAAAATTCTGTTTTAAACTTAGAAAAACTGCTTTTGGACCATCTTGCATAAATCGACATCAGTTTTTGAGTGGCATAAGAGATTCAAGGAAGACAGGGAGTCCGTGAGGGATTATGAGAGGTGTGAAGGAATAAGAAAGTCACAACACCAAAGTAGATTAGTAAAATAAAGAATGTCATGGATAAGGACCGTAATGTATCTACAGAGACAACGAGTGCGCAGTTTAATGTTAGTGTGGGAACTGTCACACGATTATTTACGAGGCACTGAAGACTGATTGCCTACTCTAGTAAAATAGACTCCTATTTGGTGTGACCCAGGAGGAAACTTCACATGCCTCCCGCAGTGATTTAGTTTACAATACATTGTAATCTACATTGCACTGTAGAGAATCTACTGTTAAATCGATGAAATTATCTGTAAATAATAATAATAATAATAATAATAATAATAATAATAATAATAATGATAATAATAATAATAATAATAATAATGATAATAATAATGATAATAATAATAATGTGTGTGTATAAATACTTTTAAAACACGGAAAGACACTGGGACATGTGCATGCGAGTATTTTGACTTTTCTAAACAATTCACTTTTTGTAAGTAAAAAAAAAAAAATAATACGCGAACTGAGATCGCAACCAAAACCTAAAGACAACGAGTCAAGTGCGAGAATCACTAGGCCAGATTAAGACGATCTATAAGAAACGTTTTTTAAACCTACTAATTCTTAACATACAGAAGCTGTCATGAAAGACAGATGATGCTAACACAATTTTTTTAACTCTTTCATTTTGTTTTTCCATTCCAAGGGCAACGCCGAGTTGGCCTGCTAATAAAAATCCACCAGAAAAAAAATGTCTTATGGAAACAGATATTAATGAATTGACATTAACTATGAATGCATACGTTTTGTTAATGTAACGATGCAGAACATACCTTGGGAATAGTGTAGACCAGATGAAAATATCTCCACATCGATTGACTATCGTGTTTTTAATAGTTAAACTACGTTATTCGCTTTTTTCTATTTCTCTTTCCTTTTTTTTTCGTCTGTCTTCTTTCTGTTGGTATGATTAACACTATACCACCCACCGTTCTCTTAACGTGTTCTCTTTTTCTCTGTTTATTTATCTATCAGTTACTTCTTACATAACCTATTTTTCTCCACCCCCTTCTCTCTCTCTCTCTCTCTCGATTCTTGCCCATATCTATCTCTTTAATTTTGTATGTTTTGTTTTGCCTATCACTTCCGCTCTATTCGCTCTCTGTTTTGTTTCTCCTTTTTCTCACCTTCTTATTTCTTTTTAACTATTACTTGCTCCATACTTCTCCTCCCCTTTCTCTCTTTCTCTTCCACCCTCTCTCTTTTTCTACATATAGAAATATGCATAATCACATACATGCAGGTATGTATATACACATACATACGCACAATTATGCATACATATACATATATATGTACAAGCATACACATATAAATTAGTATCTATATTTAGAAGTAGAGAAAAGAAAGAAAAAAGGAAATGTAAAGCCAAGAATTTGTATCCAGCAGTCGAATATAATGAAAAAATATTTGGGATTTCAGAAAAAGCCTTAGATAATAAATTAGAAGTTAAAAATCTATGCGAATTAAGTTTAAATTTATCCTATAGATTTGCTGAATAAGAAAAATAAAGATAGAGGAATCAGTCATATAGAAGGTATTAAAAGCAAATAAAAGGATGGAATGGATTTATTAAAATATTGAAAGCTATGTAAATTTGATGGAAATAAAACAAACTATTAAGATAAGAGGATAAAGCTGGTGTATCTGTTCATACCAGGGATTGAGCATATTTTAAATTTCTCCTATGTTTTAGGATTTTTTGAAAAAGATTATTAAGGTTGCTTCAGAAGTGAAGAGTTGACAGAACTTTGAACCGGGTATAATAGGGATTTTTTAAAAAATGACCATATTAAGAAATTGGAATAAAGGCTCTTAACTAGTGCGGTTAAAAAAGTTCCAATGTTTGTTGTGATTCCCGCTCCCGCTCCAAATTCACTCTTGTGAATTTCCATCTCATACACCTTTATATGATTCTCATTTTCTTCAGTATCACGCCATGGCCACAACCACCTAGGTGTTCATAAATGTTCTATATCTTTCCGTTGCTATTGCTACCAGGGCGGAGCAATAGTACTAATTCATGGACAGGTCGGTCTAGAAAATTGAGCTTTCCAATCCGTTTTCTTTTGAAGATGTGTACTCCGTGTACACACTCGTGTGGAGTTTTAGTGGTGTGTTATACGATGTAGGAACATTGATCAGACTTGCTCTGATGACAGGGGTGTTGAGGGTAGATTCCTCTTCGGAAGGAGTTTCAATCACATAGCTCTCATTGTTCACCCTCTTTCCACTAACGTTGGGATTAGGAAAAGAAACTTCAGGACTTTCAGTGAATTTAATAGGAGACGCGTACTCTGAATGAAGAGGACTGCCTTCATTTTAAACAGAAGAAGAAATCTTAATTACAGGTGAGCTTGATTCTATCGCTGTTTTCGCTTCCTTAACATTAATTTTTTGAAGGCTGACGTCTTTGGCTTCTTCTAATTCACACTTCTCTTTGTCTATTTTATACACAACAATTCCAGGAATTTCTACAGTTGGACCCAACTTAGACTCTTTTTTACGTGTCTTGGATTGATTTTTGTTATAATGTATATAGTTCTTTTCAAACTGCCGCAAATGTCTACGAATATTATATGTGCGGTCACTCCTATTCAAAATTTAATCATTCTTTTTGTAGATATCAGAAGCTGCATCTTCATTTTTAGAAAACTGCAAATTTCCATGAGTATGATATGAATAACTACTTTCATTCAGAGATTCATCAACGGACTGTGGAGTTCTCGCTTATCATTTTTATCCATGTGGAGACATGTGGAGACATGTGAAGACATGTGGGATGCCCACGAGTACAATGTTGGCATCTGCTTCTTTTCCGACATTTTAGATATGACCTTCACCTAAACATGCAAAGCATAATTGGTTGTCCAGGATGGATTTGCGTTTCTCAAGCATGTCTTTTCCGTCAAAGGTCTGCCATTTCTCTAATGAGTGGCTACCATTATGACAAAAACGGCATTCTTTGGTGGAGTTCTTATTTTTATTCTGGATACCAGCCATCAGAACATTGCCTCCAAAGTTTTTGTTCATTGGTTTAGTAACCATTCCATGGGGGATCCCGATGAGAAGCATTGATGTGATTGGGGAGCATGCAATTTTAGCTTCCTTAGCGTGTGGCACAATGACGTAGCCCGTTTTAAGGAAGCTAACGGCTTCTACATTAATGAACCTTGTGTCTAACTTGTGCGGTGCAATTGTGTAAAACAGGTGTTTGTGATTTTGAAAATGTACTGTGATCACTTAAGCCAAGATTGACATATGTTTATAATTCAGTACATAATAAAGTAAAAACAATGCTGACATTATAAATTGAAAAATAAATCATTGCGCGAAACGCATCGTTCTCTCATTCTCTCTCTGTTTCTTTCTCTATTTCTCTCTTTGACTCTCTTCCTCTCTCTTTCAATGAAGAAAGAGAGAAATGAAATATAATTTGATTGTTGTAAAGACAGTTGAGGTTTGCTCGCTGTACACGATGGGTCGACTAAATATGTTTCCTAACTTGTTAACTGTTTAATAAATTATATTTTTTATAAAAATGTATTTTGTCGCTGTTTTCATACAAGTGTTCGATTTCAGCATACCATTAATACCGACGACAGAAAGCTGCAATGAACACGCAACAAGCGACGATGGGAAGATGCCTGCAATGACCACACATAATGCGACCCGTACCAAACAGTTATAGCTGACGACGGATCGACCCGTTTCCGTTGTGTTTCCAGCATGTGCCTATCGTTTAGATATCGTTGGATATCGTTCATTCCTCGTGGAGCTGGTTGTGTTCCCAAGACGTTCATCAACCAAGTAACCCTCCCGGGGAGCGATAGTACCACAAGCGAGGAAATCTGCCAGTTCTTGGAAAGATGGATACATTCTTGGCCTGATATTGATCTCTTCTGCTATTCGTCCCCAACAGCATCTAAGCCACTCAGGTAACTTCTCAACCAACTTCCAATGCTCTCGGATGTCATTTAACAGAGACAGTTCCTGAATGCCCTCCATCGCAACCTTGCACTGTAACAAAAAATCTGAAAACCTAACGAGTCCTTTCCTCTTATTTTTGGCCAGTTGCTCACCTTCGTGCGAAATGCTTCAGCCACAATAAATGAATATAATAAATATCGCTCTTCCAGCATATTCATTGAGTTCGTGAAAGCATTCTCCGTTCTAAGCAGTGAGTTCCGGTCAAATACCGCTTGAGGTAATATGTCTTTTCCTTAGGAGGAATACGATTTGTTTTTATCAATGCACTGAACGATGCAATCCACTCAGGGTATTCAAGAGGACCTCCACTGAAAATGGCAGGTTCTGGAGCCGTGATTCTACTTAGTGCCATTGACTCAGAATATGACATAACCAGCGCAGCTATGTCGCTTTGTACTGGTGGGTTTGTGAAACTGTGGTTGGCGCTCTCTGGCACGGCTGACGGAACACTCAGCCTTGGTGGCTGTGAAGATTCTAACTGAGTCATGTTGGGCAGATCCACATCGGACGGCACAAGACCTGAGATCACTGGCTTTTGTTCATCGAGCATGTCATATTGAGTTACTGCTTCAGTTATAGCTTGCCCAATACGCAACTGATTTTTTTTATCTCATCCTGCCTACGCTATGTCTCAATCCTCCTCTCCTCATCCTTCAACTGCTTACGTTGTCTCCGAATTCTTTTCATATGTTCCTCCTCCCTAAATGCTCTCTCCTTCTCAGATTGCAATTTCGCCTGTAATATAGCAGTTTTTATAACTGATTCCCTCAGCATAGAAGAAGCACTGGATGCAGCATGTGATGGTGCACAAAAGGAGGGATGAGAGACAGAGGACATCCGAGAGGTTGCTGAAACACGAGAAGAAGCCCAGGAGAAAGAATACAACCGAGAGAACCTTGAAGCTATGCTCGGTGATCTAACGGAAGATCCATTACTTATGCTGCCTGCTCGGTCAATAGCTCGGCGTATTTTACGGGCAAGACGGTTTGATTTTGTACCCATTCGCTTGAAGGCGTCTACTAATTTCGAATCAAGGTCTTGATCTGCCAATTCCAAGAGGTGATCATAAACCGCCTCAATATTCTCTACATCCCTCTCCACCCGATCGTCAATTTGTTTTAATTCGATTATGGGCAACACTGACAAATTCTTCTCTGAGTTATCTTGAAAAAACTGGCGAAAAGTTTAATTTTATGTAATAGTCTTTTCGTCAGCTCGTTCTGTTTACATTCCTTTGACGTTAATCGCTTGTCTCTGTCAGATCACCGTAAGCCTGGCTCATCCATAACACCAGACACCGCACTGGGAGTTTCTCCTATCGTTACTTTTTGGAGAGTGCTCGTTTCCTCGAGGCCACATTTTTCTGTTGACAATGCAGAACCATGTTCCTCCTTTTGAGTCGCCATTTAAAGTTTACAACAAAGGTTAAGCTTAGTACTTAACAATGATAAAAGTGGCCGTGGCGTTTGTTCTTTCAACAAATAAAATTGGAAACCCAAAATCACAACGTGTGGGCCCGAAAATAAAATATAAAACATGACTAGGAATGAATGCAAAGCGCAAAGGTAAAACAAACATATAAACAATCTAACAACAACGAAAAACAATCACGTGAGGTAATAAAAAAAATAAAAATAAAAGGTGTAATCAGAATTTTGTTCGTTCGCTTCCTCCTATCCGAGATTCTAATATGAAGAAGATTGGATTTAACGTTTCGATTTTTTTTTACAGGTACAGATTAAAAGCGGGGTCCATTTCACGTTAGGATGTCAAACAAACAAAAAAATTCTGTGTTCTTCACTTTACGAAATTATATAATAATAATAATAATAATAATAATAACAACAACAACAACAACAACAACAACAACAATAATAATAACAACAATAACAATAATGAATGAATGAATGAAATAAGACTTTCTTAAAGTTTGCTTCCTCTAATCCGAAACTTAGAAAATAGTTTCGTAAGTATGGGAGCAAGTTCTGGTTGAAGCTTTTTTAACACTATAATTGGGATGCCATCAGGGCCAGTTGCTTTACTGGAATCTAGGTTTTTTATTAGCTTGGCGACCTCATGCACGGATATTTGTATGTTACCTAGCTTGTTCTGTGTTAAAGGAGGAAATATGGGGAGTTGATGGCCTTCGTCGCATAGGGTAGAATTAGCTGCAAAGTTCTTTGCAAATAGTTTGGCCTTGTCTGACGCTGACGAGATAACCTCTGGTCCATTGATAATGGTTGGGATAGAACGCACACTTCTGTTCAAGATCCTATTTGTTATTTGCCAAAACTGGTGGGAACCAAGCCGCTGATCAGCTACCTTGGATTTAACAGACTGGGCATATAGCTCTCTTGCATTTTTTATTACTCTTTTACAGTGGTTGCTGGCAGTCCTGAAAGCAGCTTTAGTCTCAGTGCATCTATTACGTTGGTAGTTATGGAAAAAGTGATTTCTGTGCGCGATAGCAGCAGCACATTCTGGGGAGAACCATGGCTGGCTGTTAGGTTTTTGTTGGAATTTTTTAGATGGTATGAATTAGTCTATGCCTACAATTAACCATTCGGTCAGATCTGATACTATAGAGGACACTTCCTTTTTAAACATGGAGTGCAGAGGTAAATCAGATATGAATGTACGGAAGCTATCCCAGTCAGCCATAGAGTATCGGTATACAGTACGGTGGAGGGGTACGTCTGATGGCTTCTTACATTTTGTTTTTCTTTTAACTGATACGACGGAGTGGTCGGAGGATCCTAAAGGAGAATGAACGGTACATGAACATAGCTCAGGGGAAGTTGAAAGAAAAAGGTCTAAGAGGCTTGCATATTGATTGGGTGTATCGGGCACACGGGTGGGTTCGCGAACAATCTGAGTGAGGTCATAAGCAATGGCAAAATCATGACAAAACCTCCCCTCATCATCTGTCTTATTTGAATGGGTCAGCCATTCCACGTTATGGACGTTGAAGTCACCACAGATGTGGATGTTAGCCGAGGGATGTGAAGACAGCATGTGGTCTATTTTCTCAGATATGCTCTTAAAGATAGTAACTCCGTAACGCAAATTAAAAAAAATCATATTTTCGGGGTTATTTATTTATGTTGGTAATGTAGAAAAAATGTATGAATGTTTTTTAAGAAAGGTGTATTAATAAATGGAGAATAAATTTAAAAAAAGGAGGCGGTGGGTATTGGCGTCGTTGTAAAATGCGCTTATAGTAGTCAACAGGTTAAAGTAGATTTATTTGTAAGAAAGTTGCGTCAAAATGACTTAAACGTAATACGGAAATGAACGATGTAAGAAAAAGCAGAAAGTATTAACAATTGTTTATTTTGATAATTTAAACACGAAAAAAAAATTGGGACGCTGAAAACTTGCACACAATAAAAAGTTTTATGGTCGCATTGATTATTTATTTGTAACGCAAATTAAAAAAAACATATTTTCGGGGTTATTTATTTATGTTTGTAGTGTAGAAAAAAATGCATGAATGTTTTTAAGAAAGGTGTATTAAAAAATGGAGAATAAATTAAAAAAAAAGGAAGACGATGGGGAAATCGCCGTTGTGAATTGTTCTTATGGCTGTCAACGGGTCAAAGTTGATTTATTTGTAAGAAGATTGCGACAGTATAGTTGTAATGCAGAATAGTTGCAAAACATCCCCACCCTTCCCATGTTAAATAATAATTCTAAATAATGTTAATATTTCAGTGCGCGGGTCAAATTCTGCAAAAGTAGCGATTTGTTTACGCTGTTATGGGGTTATGCTTATGTACGCATGCCCAATCGAAGGTCGTAAACCGGATGTGGGGTTACAACACACGTTACAAGGTCATTTGAGTTTTATAATTATATATATATATATATATATTGTAATTATTCGATTTTTCGAACTGTTGTTCGTATTTCTCGGTTGAATCTGATCAAGAAAGTTCCATAGTCGTTTTGATCCATCTGTTTTTTTCGTTTTATTGTTTTTTGCAAGTACCTCCGACTGATTCTTAAGGCCGTATTGATTACTGTTTGGTTTAAAATCTGGATGTTTTTATATGTTTCAGTCAAAATTATATTTAAATTTCTTGAACTAGTGAACCGTCTCGTGTCTAAAAATGTACGTTTTTTTTAACGTATTAAGAACGTGGCTAAAATAAATGTACAATGATTTTTTTTAAAGGTGTGATTTACAAGTATATAGAATTTACAATTTTTTCATTTTATTATAATTTATAACTTTAAATTAATACACACACACACACACATATATATATATGTAACCATATGTGTGTGTATATATACATACATATGGTTACATTTATATATATTTAATGGGACTCACCACTTATCAAGACCTGATTCCACTCAAGGATAAGGGCTAGTGAATGTAAGGTGATGATGTAGTAACCGTTAATGATATGAACTGGGTAGAATTTAATTATTTATGGAGACAAGAACTTGTTTACATTGGATTTGAACGCTACCATGTTGTAGTCAACCGGGAAGCAGACCAGTAGAATAGTGTTCCACAGGCGGACAGTTTTAAGCAAAAGCTTTGTTCATAGAATCTGCATTTAGATTTAAGCACAGACTGTGGGGGATGTCGTATATAGTGGTTGTAGCTAGTCAAGTGTTAAGTGAAAGTTTTGTAAGGAGGGCGTAGATTAAAGTTCAGTCGAACACTTGCCATGAAAATAACGGCAGAACAGAGATAGGCTCGCAACGTTTCTTCTGTGGGAAAGAAGTTTCAAGAAAGAGAAAAGGGCATCACCTACTATGTTTCGAAGCCACTTTTGAACTATCAAGGAAAGATAGGGATTGCTGAGCAGCTCCTGACCAGATGTGACAACAATACTTTATTTTAGGACGTACTTGGCTTCTATACAGACAGAGAGTTCGTGAGATACCTGCCGGAGCGGTAGAGTGATTCAGCCATGTTTCCAACGATCTTGGCCACAGGTTTGATGTATGTGTTCTATTTCAGATCAGGAATGATGTCAGTTTTAGAACCTTGTCATTATTAGAGCCATTCTTTTTTTTTTTTTACATGGAGGTCGCCACTCATCAACGCCCGGAAGCACTCGGGGATAAGGGTTATTACGTGTACAGTAATCAATGGGATAGTATCGTAGTGATCGTTAGTATTGGAGATTTGATAAAGTTTCTTACTTAAGGGCGGTTCATCAGGAATTTGTTTACTTGAAGACATCCAAGTTTTAGTTAGGTGGGAATCAGGCAAACGGAACAGAGTTCTACAGGCGTGCACTTCTAAGAAAGAAGCTTTGTTCAGGGAATCTACGTCTTGATTTAGGCAGTAATTTCAGTGTTTATCGTGAAAGATTGGCGAGAGGGGACCAGAGATTTGAGCTCAGACGAGCACTTGCCATGAAAATAACGATAAAACAAAGACAGGATCGCTACGTCTCTTCTATGAGAGAGAGGTTGCAGAGAAGAGAAAAGGGCATTCCCCACTAAGCCACGAAGTCTATTTTGTACTCTGTCAAGGCAGGATAAGCTGTTTTTAACAGCTCCTGCCCAGATGTGGCAGCACTACTCCATTCATTTTAATCGGCGTGTGATGTGGGTCAGAAACTTGGTTTTCGATGCATTGAAATTAACTAGCCACATTTTTCCCTATGGCACCACGTTCTCAAGATTAGAAGAGAGATAATTAGAAAAATCCTGGTCATTGTTGGTCTTTGAAGTGTTGCCATAGATTGTGGTGCCGTCTGCAGAAATGTCTACGAATAATCAAAGAATGTGATTTGGGAGATCATTGATGAAGATTAGGAAGTGAGTTGGGGATATGATGGAAACTTGAGGGACGCCAGTGTTAATACTATGAGTTTCTAATTTCTGCCCATCAACGACTACTCTTATAAGCCTATCACAGAGAAGATATTTCCAGCTATTCCACAGCGGGCGATTTTCTGAAGTAAACCGTTATGCTATACTCTATCAAGAGGTTTTGATATATCAAGAGCTATTGCTCTAGAAACGAAGTACCTGTCGAGAGATTCACTAATCCAGTGTTATAGTTAGTACATCAGCTGTAAATCCCTCAGCACGGAAACCATATTGCATGTTACTGAGCAATTTATTTTTTTTGAGCTTGCTGACCACTTCTCTGTTTACCACAGCTTCTAGCAATTTACTCATGATGTGCAAGAGACTGATTGGTTTGTACTGAGAGAGATGACCGATTTCCGGAATGTTTAAATGCGGGGCAGACTGATGAAGTTTTTCAGGTGTTGGGAAGCATTTTCTCTCTCTCTCATATATATATATATATATATATATATATATATATATATATATATATGTGTGTGTGTGTGTGTGTGTGTGTGTGTGCGCGCGCGTAGCTCCAGCGTTTTTTTTTTGTTCTTCTTGTGTAAGGCTTTGTGCTCGTTGCATCTGCACCGATCACGTTTCCGGGACCGGTATGTACAATCATTCTTCCAGTAGAGTCCTCTCCATTTTGGCATCAGTAACAGGGTAACTCCGGCTTCTTTTGGGATTATTCTGGAAGGTTATGTTTGGCTTTCGCTTAATTGTTTGGAAAGTAAGATTTTTTCTTACTTCGTACCTTTCTAATGCATATGTTGATCTGGTTGTGTAACCCTTGAAGGATAAATGGTACATCCAGTTTATATGCCAAAACAAATAGACAGTTGCTCCAAAAGTTTGCATCTACAACCACGAGGGAAACATTGATAGATTTTAACTGTAAAAATAGTTCGTCGTTAAGAAGATAGCGATCACATACTCTGTGGTATTGTGAAGGGATCCTTGTCACAGGTCACCAAATGTGACCTTCCCGGGTGTCTGGCAACATGTGTGAACTCTCAGCAATCCCTAAATGGGTATCTCTTATCACATACGCGCCGTGATATTCTTTCACAGGGAATTCTCCGCAAGTTCTCTCGGCGCAGCGGGATCTCGTTGATCGGTTGTCAGTGTCGATTTCAACTTCGGGTTGATATGCTGTGTCATGCTGGAAGTGAATAGATTTTCATGCATGCAAAAGAAAGACAACTTCAGATATCTCTATTCTACTGAGTTAATTCAAGTCAAATTTACAAAATATGATATAAACTTATTTTGGTGCGGGTACTCGCTGATATACCATGTATTGGGGTAGGGTAGGTTGTTCTCGTAGACCAATCATCGCTGGTTACGTCTATAGCAAGGCGATGGATAGAGAAATGAATAAATAATACATGCGAAGCAATTTTAGCGATGAACTGAGAGGCTAATAACCAAAATTATTTCTTTCTGTGTTTTCTCACCTTCGAGCCCGATTAGTTTAAATATTCAAAAACAGAATTTCACTCCTATTAGGGTATTATTTAATACGATTGATCAGTCTGTTTTTCTGGTGTCGTCCAGTTTTCTCACCTTGGCCCCCTCTCGGCCTGTCTGTTAGAGGCATTTTACCTGGAAGCAGTGTCTGACCAGTTCGCTCCACTGGGGGCTTACTGCCTCCCCTAATCCCAGTCATAGGGCGAACTGGTGATGTTAGGGGGTCACTCCCCTCTGTTCGCGGCTGCAGCTGCTCTCTTACTCAGAATAAGAAAATTTCATCTTCCTCCTTCCAAGAGCCATCAGAATCCCTCTGGGTCTCACTGTCCCTATCCGACCCCTCTCCAGGGTCATCCTCAATATCGAGGCCTTGCGTGGATCTCTGGTCAGGGATCCGATCTAATTGGCTCTGGTTTTCAGTCACTTGTGGGTTTCGAGCCCCCCCCTTTCTCCGATTTCTAAGCATCTCATAACATCCACGTTCAGTTGGATGGACTTCCCCTCTTCGTCGGAGGTCTCCATTTCTTATGGTGCGACCAAAGTGGCCTTACATGGGTTCTTCCCCAACTCTCGTAGGGCAGGTTTTATATCAAATTCCAATTTTACCACCTTAAGGTCATTGGCATGTACCCTCTTTATCTTTCCAGTGACCTGGTCCCAGATTACGAAAGAAAGGGGACAGGTTTGTTCCACTATCCGGTAGTAAGGAGTCTAGCTTTTGTCTAGCTTCCCCTCTCGGGCTTGCTCCTTATAGTAAACGGGGTCTCCCACCTTGAACTCCACAATTCTCCTATCTCTATTCATCCGAGCATTCCGCTTCTTTTGTGCTCGCTTAATGCGTCCCCTGGCCTGGACAAACCTCCTGTGTTGCTGTTCCACAATAACTGGTGATGCTCTTCACCGCAATACTTTCTACGTGGCTTGAGATTGTCGATCGGGAGAATCACATCCCTCCAAACACAAACTTCAATGGCGAAAACTCCGAGGTTTCATTCATCGTGAATCTCACTGCTGCAAGGGCCTACAAGAAATCTACCAGCGTCTTATGAAATCGCTCAACGTTGGAGTTACTCTGGGGGTGATAAGGGGAGGTCAACACATGCTACACCCCAGACCTTCCAGGACTTCCTTCATAACCTTATTGATATTCTCTGCGCCATTGTCGGTGACTAATTGCTCTGAGGCCCATACCTAGAGTAGATCTCCCCCAGGATTATACCGGTCACCGACTGGGCGGTCTTATCTGGCACTGCATAGGCCTCCGGCCATTTAGTGAGCCAATCTACCACGCTCACTATCTGCTGATTACCGCGCTCTGTTATTGGGTAGGATCTGGTATATCGAAGCTCAATTTCGGAAAGGGATACTTCGGAATGTTCGTTTCGGCTAGTGGAGCAAGCGGTTGGTATTTACTGTGAGTCTTACATCTTACACATCAGTTTACCCATTTTACGACCTCCTTGGCCAGTCCCGGCCAATAATAGTTTCTAAATATTAACTCATAGGTCTTTTCGATTCCCAAGTGTTTTGCCTTCTCATGTGCTTCTCTAGGATCTCTTTCCGGAGTTGGGCTGGTACCACTATTTTTAGTCTCATTTCTCCGTCCCGACCAGCGATATAGTACAGCCAATCTTGTTGGAGGGTATATTTTTGAGTCTGACCCTTCTCCACTCTGGCCCTTAATCCAGCTAATTCTTTATCTCCCTGACCTTTCTCGATAGCTTCGACCCAGTGTGGACCGGCCACAGCTTAAGCTTCGGTTGCGTCCGTCTCACTCCATTCCGGTCTTTCCTTCAAGGTATGGGAATTGATCACTCCTACCTGGAAAGCCCTATCATCTACACTCGGCTTTAATCGGATAGCTTCGGATTCCAATTGCTCTGGAATCTGGGACAAAATGTCCGCGTAGGTATTCTCCTTTCCTTCCAAGTACTCAATCAGACACTGATAGCCAGAGAACCTGAGCGCCCACTGCTGGATCTTCTTGTTCCTCCAGGCCGCCTCAAATTTCAAATGTTTGTGGTTACTTTTCACCACGATCTCGGCCCCGCTTAAATAGTAGCTTAGCTTTTGTACCGCATACACAATCGCAAAAGCCTCCTTCACAATCACCGGCCACTTCTGCTGGGTTTCAGAAAGGTTATGCGGCAGGAGATTTATTGGAATTTCCCCCGGTATGCCAGGCACAGGGCCTTCTTTCTCGGGACATGGCTGGGTCAACGACGCCCCTATGCACGTGTCATTCGCATCCGTATATAAGACCATAGGCTTACTCAGATCCGGATACGCAGTCAACTGCTCCTTCAGTGCTTCAAAGGCCCTCTGACGTTCTGGGGTCCATTTGTAACGGGCATGCTACTTCGTTGACCGACTAAGAAAATCGTGCGGATTTGCAATTTTGTCCATGCTGTCGAAAAGCCTGCAAAAATGAATAAAGAAATTGAGTACAGTAACGAACAACACGATTCGATAAAGCGAAAAACGCGCCCACAATAATATATAACATGCCTATATATATATCAATGAATTAATTCAGAACTCATGTATAAATGTAACATATGTGAGAAATCAATATTGTTTTTGCAACAAATAATACCAGCTGTATTGAATACATTTGAATTCAGCACCTACTTCATTCTGAGTGGCATATCGCATTATTACACGCACCTGTAGCATCTAAGGAGATTCAACACTATTCTCCGAGTTATATTTAATATACTACATTAATAATTAATTGCTCTAGAGTTTTTTTTTCAGATTATTGATCGCGATCATAAATAAGAAAGCAGTATTAAAACAGTGTGCTTAGCATATTTAGTTTAAAACTTATTTATTTATCTTTCATTATCCTGGAACTCATTTGTTTTAAAATCGTTTATATCTACAACTTTCTAGCAAAATGTAATAAATTAAACAAGAACAGTTTCATTAGCGAGTAGTCACGTCACAAACCGCTTTAAGAGTTCAGGAACATTGAGCTCGATTCGGACTTGAATGCAAAGACTCGGAACAACTTCGAAACAGTACACGTGTGTTGGGACTGACAGTCTTAAGAGAGCATGGTATCCTGCGCTGGAAACGAGGGAATGCAATCCCAGAAATTCCCAATATCATAACACGAGGGACTGTATTTTCCTTGTGTAGAAAGCTCGTAGGGCACCTCCCAGTGTGTGCATGGCTGTGTGTGGCATGTAAAGTAATAAAAAGAAGAGCTTGATCAGTTACAAATGGCTGAAACGACAAGATGTCAGACCCCCTACTCCAGCATATGATGTGCGAGACGGTAGATGCCGTAAAGCAGAATGATCCAGCTTGTGGGAACTAGTGCGTGGAAAGCCGGGAACTGACCGTATGGGTCCATGCCAGCGCGCCAGCAACCGGAGTGGCATTAGAAAGAGATGGAACTGTGGTGGAGGATGCTGAGAACGATGCGCAGCATATTAATCTAGCCGAATTGGATGCAGTATTGAAGGGAATTAATTTATCGCTCAAGTGGCAGCCCAAGAAGTTGCACCTTAAGACCGACTCTGCGTGTGTGTACTACTGGATGTCAGAAACTCTCAGCGGGAAAGCGCGAGTTCGTACCAAGGCTGCCAGTGAGATACTCATTGGAAGACGACTAAATACCTTCAAAGAATTAGTGAGGGAATATGAGCTCTCAGTAGACGTGACATTGGTTGAGTCAATTCACAACATGGCCGATCAATTGAGGCGTGTACTACAACGATGGTTCAATGCTATGAAGAAGGATGCGGGACCCGAGCCACTGATCGGCGCAGTGCATGTTTTTAAGCTGGCCACGGCCCAGGTCATGTCCATTTGCAGGAATAGTGGACATTCAGGAGTGCAACGCACCACATATTACGCCCTGTAACAACAAAGCAGCAGTTAGATTGGCAATATGAACGTACGTTGAGTGCCAATCTATAGATCCAGCCCCAGTTCACTGGAAGAAAGGAAAGCTGGCGGTGAGCAGTTATTGGCAACGGTTGGAAATGGACATTACATACTACGGTGCTTACCATTTCCCTACTATCGCTGATTGTGGGTCATCGTGGTTTTCAATGCGGAGGCAATTAGCACGGTCGGGCTCGGCAACTAAAATTCGCGAGCTGGAAGTGATCTTTTTTTACCCCGCGAACTACTGACAGATAATGACACAGCTTTCCGCAGCAAAGAATTCGAGACGTTTGCAGATGAGCTTAAGATTTCGCAGTGCATATGCGGGAACAGCATAGCAGAGCTATGCTATCGCACTGTGAAACGGATCGCGGCTAGAATGCACTGCTCAATATCAGAGGCGGTCTACTGGTACAACGTGACTCCAAAAGACGACGAGTCATCTTTGACCTCACCAGCCAATGCCATATACCGGTTTGAGGTCCGGGTGAAAGGAATCGACGTTATGCCACCAATAACAGGTCCCGAGCATAGTCCATACCGAATTGGAGACTGTGTGGATGAAGGCATCAAAAAATCGGTTTACCATGAGGTTTAGCAAGAGTCGAGTAACCGAGATAATCAGTCCACAATCCGCCTTGGTAGATGGAATGCCCTGACACGCGAAGGACCTGCGTCCCCGATACCGTGTACTCTCGTCAGAAGATTCCAACAGCACAACCTCCTCGGAGAGCATGCCGAAAAGTCCGATATGCGATGACGAAACAGACTCAGAAGATGATCATGAGGCAGGAGTAGAAGACGCAAGTGCGCCTTAGGAAGCCCACGGTTATGAAGAGGCCCCACAGTTGCGAAGAATCACCCAACAAAGACGACCGTTGCCGGAAAGTAGCCTAGGTGATCATCAGATCACGAACGGGGACAGAACTGAACAACACTGAGGTTACAAAATGATATGGACAAGAACCACCGTCATTCGAACACGGAATTCGTCCAGTAATAAGAAAAGAGAAGGGATGAAATATATGCAGATCGTGGTACTGAAGCAATTAAAAATCCGTAGATAAAGACTTTTTTTGCGAGAGGGTCGAACTGTAATCATGATTTTGTGACGACAACGACGACGACAAAGAAGAGTGAGAAATCAAGAGAATACGGCTTTACACAATCGAAGTTATTTTTGTACGAACAACGGATTTTTTTTTTATTATTCACCGAGTAAAAACATTAACTTCAACACGTCATTCAGACACTAACAATGAGTTTAAAAAATGAATTAAAACCAAAGAAATTATACAAAATACTATTACAAACCCACGCAATATATGTTACCGTTACATATATTGAGTGGCTTTCTAACAGTATCTTGTATAATTTTTTTTTAGTTTAAACTCATTTTCCCAAACTTCACGTATTTAACAGTCAGCTCGGTGCCATTTGTCTTTTTCACAGATCGATAAACGCTGCATGATTTTCGAACCGATTAAATTTTTTTAAGTGAGTAAAACTACTACAAACATTTCCAGATAGGTAGAAGAGTAACTTATATTACGTTTAACAACATTTATTCATTATATTTTTGACCACTTTCTCGTACATCCGTGAATTGTAATACAAATCCCAAAATTTTAAACACCTTAAAATATAGTTACTCTTACAACATCCACTTACTGCAAGGTTGCCCATAAAGCAGGTATCCGAGCAAAGTCCCGCGTGAAGCGTATTTATTTTTGCTAGTTTTATTTACAAGGCAAATCCATCTGTCGCACACTGATCGAGACAAAACGATTGATACTGCGAACTCTATCGGAAACATTAATTTTTTATAACTTAATTATTCTCTGCAACGGACATCATATAACTTCTGGTTTCTAACAAAACCGCGTCCCAACTGAATGGTTGCACATACTTTTTCTTCTTTCTGAAGATGTGCTTTAACTCGAAAATTCAAAGAACGTAATCCAACCGGTATCATCCTAGTTCGACACATTACGTTGGTAAATAAATAATTAATAATCGAAAAGTATTGTAATCGTTCAGTATGGCCATTTATTCTGCTTACCTTGTCTCGTAACCAAAACTGTTTTTCTATCAAACTGCCTTTAAACACAACTCATTGTAATACATTACATATTTAATAATATGCATCACACACACACACACACGCACACACACACACACACACACACTCATTTAAAACAAATATTTTCCCATCGAGTTACGTATACTTTTTAAAAGACATTCACTAATTCAGTACGTACATGATGTAAATGAATAACTGGTGTAATGCTAAAAGAAAATAGATGCTTGAAAATTACACAAAATAATATAGGAATCAAAGAGTATCAGGAGTTTTCGTTACATTCACGGAAAAGTCGGGTGCATTTGTAGTATTATTTAAAAAATAAGACATTCTTTGGATTTCTTAAGTGCTTGACGTCATGCACAGCAGGTTCTTTAGTTTCTAAATACTTGTGTTTATATTAAAAGATGGTTCTATACAGTCATTGAAGGCTCGCCCCACAGTCCTTGCCGTCTCTTTTGAGGAGTTATTTAATTCCTGATTGCTTAATCTGCTCCAACCGAGGAATACCGATTGGGCCTCTCAGGAATTTTTTGCATGCTAGAGTTCATTTCCTCTAGTGTCCTGGCTTTTAAAATCCCTGCTTGATCTTGACAAAAGATTATTATAAACTGAGCGTCAGCTCAATTTATAATGTAATATCATCTAAGTGCATAGATGTCAACTGGGAGCACTTCTAACATCTTTTATAACACTACAAAGTAATTTAACAATGCTACAGGTAATTCCCTCAATAAAGGATGTTCTTCCTCTTTACTACATTTTCTGGGATACTTTTAAGCGGGCCATACTGTATAATGTATATATATATATATATATATATATATATATATATATATATATATATATTTATTTATTTTATTTCAGTAAAAGTTCTCAGAAACCCAGGAACCCTTTTCCTTGGGCCAACACTTGATCTATATATGAGATAAATATATATTCGAATAGTCAATTAAAGTTTTATTTTACATCTCAAACAAGAAGCTCACGGTATAAATGCTGGAGTCCCTCAGGGGTCCATCCTGGGCCCAACTCTTTTCCTGATCTACATTAATGATCTTCCAAATCACATCCTTACATCATTCGTAGACATTTTTGCTGACGACACTACCATCTATGGTAGCACATCTAAGACAGTAAACGACCAAGTTCTCTCCGATTCTCTCTCCTCAGATCTTGATCACGTTGTACAATGGGGAAAGGAGTGGCTGGTTACTTTTAATGGATCTAAAACCAAGCTTCTATCTCTACATCATCAACGTTCTGATCCCCATCTGGCATCAATTAAAATGAATGGCTCTCGTCTTGGGGAGGCCTCAAGTTTTGACAGGCTTCTGGGCTTGACCTTTACTCCTGATCTTAAATGGAATACGTACATCAAATCTGTGTCCAAGGCCGCTGGAAAAATGGTCGGATCCTTCTATATGATGCAATTCTCTATCTATATAAGAGCTAGATACGCCCAAGGATGGAATACTGTTGCCACATATGGTCAGGAGCTACTAGAAAAGACTTGTACTGCCTTGATAGGGTTCAAAATAGACTTCGTGACCTGGTGGGAGATGTCCTTTTCTCTTCGCTGCAACCTCTATCTCACAGAAGAGATGTTGCGAGTTTATCTCTGCTTTATCGTTATTTTCATGGAAAGTGTTCGACTGAGCTTCAATCTATGGCCCCCCTCGCCAAACTTTCACAAGAAACACTAGACTAGCTGAAAACATTATCAATAATTTTCCTCACTCTTTATTTGTGCCTAAACCTAAACATAGATTCCATGATCAAAGCTTCTTTCTTAGAACTGCACGCCTGTGGAATTGTCTTCCGTTTTCCTGCTTTCTAGCTGTCTATAATATGGTTATCTTCAAGTCCAACGTGAACAAGTTTCTGATGAGCCGTTCCACTTAAGTTAACAAATTTTCCGAACTTCCGTTACTATCGATTACTATATTGTCCTTTTGACTTCTCTACACTCTGAAACTCTTATCCTTGAGTGGCCTATCGGTCTTGATAAGTGGTGACGCCTATGTAAAAAAAAAGAAAAAATATAATAAAGAAATTTAGAATATAATCTTTCTCTCCCCAATTTACCATTTATGTTATAGTATACCTTTCTTGGGATCTGTTCGTCTTACTGAATTCCGGGAATTTATTCAACTAGTCTTGTGGACTATCCAGCTTCGTGCTATTACTTGAGATAACACCACTTGGAGAAGGTGCGCCATTCTTTCTAAAAGACAATGTGGGTTACCGAGGAGAGCTTATTTGGGCTGCGAATACGAAATGTGATTTTAGATATTTAGTCGGATTTACTTTATGCTTTTCATGCGAGTTTGTTCTGACAAAGACATTAGACACTCGGTGATAGTGTCTAGTAAGCATTTAATCTCTCTCTCTCTCTCATATATATATATATATATATATATATATATATATATATATACTACTTATAACAAATAATACAAAGTTCTTTTTAGCCAGTCTCGACTGTAAGCACTTTAAGTTGAATTAAGCCTGCCAAATTCAATTTTATTTTTCAATTTCGATCACCTAGCAGCTATTTTTACCGGCTTAACCCACATATATAATAAACTCATTATTTATAATATGAATCTCACCTGCCTGTTTAAATGTATGTATGTATGTATGCATGTATGTATGTATGTATGTATGTGTGTGTGTGTGTGTATGAATCTATGTCTTAAATACTCAATGATCAGGAATGTTCCTTCATGTGTATTATGTGTACGTATGCATATGCATGTGTATGTGTATGCGTATTTGTGTGCTACTATGTGTGTGTGTTTGCATGTGTGTGCACATGCATATGTATGTTCGCATACATCTGTATGTATGCATGTGTTTATTTCTATGTGTGTGTGGGGTGGAGAGGGCTCCCGTAAGGTGTGGTGAAGGCAACCCCTCTAGGAGAAGCAAATCTCTGATTAAAAAAAACCCCACAAAGCGGGGGACCAGTATCCGCATTAAGCTGGTCTACAGTTTTACTTGTTGCTGGCTATCTTGCTCTTGCTTGTTGCTGGATGTCAACATTTTGAACCGAGAGAGAGATTTAGCTGTCGTACAAAGCTAAAACTCTGCAACATCATCTTTGTATAGATACTCCCTCAGACATTTGTCTATTAAATAAAAAACAGTCCTGTGGCGATAAAAAAGCTGTAACATGTGTACGCCTGAAATGCTGGATGCATGTAACAATTAATCTGCTATCATTATATGTATCTATGTATATATGTATGTATATGTGTATGTATATTTATATATGTACATGTGTGTGTATATGTATTTATATCTATGTGTATATGTATGTATATGTGTCTGTGTGTATATATATGTTTGTGTATGTATGTATATACATTTGTATATGTTTGTATGCATGTATGTATGTATATGCATATATGTGTTTATGTGTATGTATGCACATATATGTGTATGTATATGTATGCATGAGTGTATGTATATGTATGTGTATATGGGTATGTATGCGTGTATGTGTATGAATGCATATATATGTATGTGTATGTATATGTAGGTAAGTGTATGTATATGTAGGTAAGTGTATGTATATATATGTGCATATGTGTATGTATATGTATGTGTATGTGTAAGTGTATGTGTGTATGTATTTGTATATGTGTGTGTATATGTGGATGTATATGTATGTATATGTGTATGTATGCATGTGGGTATGTATGCTTGTGTATTATGCATTGTGTCTGTATATGGGTATATATTAGCGTATGTTTATAGATATGTATGTATGTATGTATGCATGTATATATTTATATGTATGTATGCCAATGACCGTCTTGTGTATGTTTGCATGTGTGTGTGTATGCATATGTATGTGTGCGTATTATGTATTGTGTATGTATATGTGTACATATGTATGTGTGCGTGCGTGTATATATATGTATGTATACCAATGAATGTCTTCAGTGTCATGTCTGCTTGAGCATGTGAATTCGCCGGCAGAAGTAAATGTCATTTTTGGGCTCATAAACTTTCAGTGCCTGAGGGAGTGGCACTCGCCTGACAAGACGTTACAATCATCATCAAGTATGTATGTATGTATGTATGTATGCATAAAACTTTCGACAGAGGCAACGGATTTTCACAAGATCGATATGGTTTTGAAGCTCGACCCTTTGGACGACAAATATCGAAAAATTGGCTACTCATTAATTCCTTCACCCTCAACTGGACATTTTCTAAAACGAGGGGTCGCTTTTTTCGCCGCTATTTTCGAAAGTCATCCCCTCTTTTCAGTTGACTCGCATTAAAACCTTCGCTACGTCACGTTTCTTTCTCACGTGCTTTTCCTCCTTAGCGGTACGAGTTCGTGCCTGCCTATCTACTACCAATTATTTTGCTCAACACCCCCCCCCCAAACACCCGGACAACGCTGGGCACCCAGTCTAGTTTATCATAAGAAATATAAGATATAAAATTTTCTAGAAAAGAAACAACGCCTCCCTAACTCTAAAACATTAGAAAGAACTAATGTGATCTATATGTTTAAATGCCCTTTGAAAGAGTGTAACTCTCCTTATAATCTTGAAACTGATGGCTTTGTTTGTTTTACGATCACTGCCACGTCTCGCTTCCTCACCTCGCTTTCCCCAAAACTATACACTTCCGTTATTTTATCCTTTCTATCTCCTCTTCTTATTGTGTCATATTTTTCCTTTTTTTTATTCTATTCTTTCTAACAAACACCTTCTTGACATCCACAATCCCATTTCCTTCCTTCTATCTTTAATTCTAATTCTCATTTTAATAATTTATTTAAATATACCTTTTCTCTTCCCCCCTTTACTCCTTTCTTTCCCTCTCTTCTCCGGTCCTGGATATGACCCAAAACTATATCCGATGGTGAGGCCCCACCTTGCGGGCCTTGGAGAGTGTGGAGCAACCCTTTAATTACCATTGCTCCCAGGTCCACTCTGACCCGGAGTGGTAGTACCTGTTAGGGTCCCAACTATGGGTTAAATAGAATCCGACTTAAAAAAAAATATACTCCATTAAAAATCGTTCCTCAAACTAACTAGATTCGGCATTAAATAACCTGAAAAAGGTTGATATACCGTAAAATAAAAATAACCAACCTCTCTTCTCCCTCTCTCCTTTCTCTATCCATTACTTCAAATCTTGGTTTTTAATATCCGTATAAATCTTTTCTTATAATTTATTTTGGCTTAAATTACCTGATCATATAGACTGGATAATTTGTTTATCCCGTCTATAGAAAAAATCTTGTAATGATTTAAGCAAATACTCCCGAGGTTTAAATATTTACACACACACACACACACACACACACACACACACACACACACACACACACACACACACACACACACACACATATATATATAAGTAGAAAAGGTCAAGATAATACATTATCTTGACTTGAACTTACAATATTTTATTCAAAACAAGGAATTATATATATGTATATAAGACACATATCTACATATATAGAGAGCGATAAAAAAACAACAAATGTAGTTGAGTCAGAAAAATGTGTCATACAACATTAAATATAGTTTTTGCACTTTATTCATTGGAGCAAAAGTCTCCAGATCCAAAAATAAAATAAAATGAATAAAAATAATAAAGTAACAACAAAAAAGAAATAAAATAAAAATATCATTTTAGTAAACAGTCACATACCGCCATCTAGCACAAATTTCGGTTTTCCTAAAATATTGAGAAAAAAAAGGAAAAAAAAAAAAAAGAAAACAGAAAAAAGAAATGTGTTCCACGTTTCCATATTAGCACTAAACGGCGCGATAGTGGGTATTCATTTTAGGTTAAATTTTATAGAAAAGTGGCTCCCCACCCGAAAAGCTAAAAAATTAAATAGTTTTTTTTTTTTTTAGAAATTTCTATTTCGTGGATACTTTGATAATGTCCCGACGTTGTAAAAGAATGATTTAATTTATGAAAAACAACTATTAGAGTGACGTCACATTTTATGCCAGCTTTTGACCGCAACTGGCTGCCACAAATCACAATCAAGGATTTGTATTACCTGACACAAATTAAGTAATTAATCGAAAGTATTTTAAAGTAAATACAATTGTCTATTTTTCATATTAAATCACATGCAATTTTTTCTTTTCGGTTCATTTTTATGTTGATTTTATTACTTTTCAATATCGAATTAATGTAAACGTAATATAAGGTAAATATTATTTTCTTGGATTATTTTATTTATAAACTTATTTTAGCATAAAAATAAATGCATGTGCGCACACTAAAATAGACGTTCGATCTTCACAGTAAATGGTGGTTGAGGTCCGTAGTTTGCACAGCAACGCAGTTCTTCGGTTGTATATAATCACCATAACCAATTGTAACAAAGACTTCAGCATAGTATTAACGTTTCACTCTTAGCGTAAACACAATACTTTTCTAAGAAATACATTTCTCATGCTACGTGATAAAATATATTCTTTTCATCTGTACTATTTGTTGAAGCAGTGGCTGTAGATACTTAACTGCTGATCAACTTTGGCTGTGACTGCCTACCGGGTCTCGAATCTCAGCACGAGTAGTAATAATGAAGAGAAAAGAGCAAATAAATGTTATTCTGTTTTTACTTTTTTCTTTCTACAGACAAATGCAAAACATTTGCGCGCCAAATAAACCGTCACAAACAAAACAAAGAAAATGGCCGCGAAAACAACGGCCAAAATATCTAGCATAAGAAATTGATACAACGGGATATTCTGAAGTTCTGATCGCAAATGGTCGCCTCCATATTTCACGATCTTGTTTATAAGATTCCCAACTTTTTCAGATGGAAGTTGTCGTTTAGATCGAAATAACTCGCTGGCCTTTGCAATGTTTTTCTTGTACTTTGGATTCTCAATCACCTCCTTAATATTTTCAACCAACTCGTCTACTGTGAAATTATAAAGATCCATTGAAATCCCGAAACCTTTCAATTTCATCCCTTCACTATTAAAGAACTGATCCGCAATCACTGGAAAGCTAATGACCGGGACAGCGTGATAAAGACTTTCATATCTCCCACTATTCCCGCAGTGTGTGATGAATAATTTAGTATTTGGATGAGCAAGAAGATCGTTCTGAGGCAGCCATTTTGTTAGGAGTATATTTTGGCAGGAATAAGAAGAATTTGATTGTTTCCAGACGACATCGTATTTAACCTTACTAAACGCTTCGGCCATTTTATTAGCGTAAACATCCCAATCGGGACCGACAACAGTTCCCGGAGACACAACAATAACTCCATTTTTAGAAGCTTTAACAAAATCAAGAAAATTTCCCCTCAGCGGTATTGCCGGGCGTAGGGCTATTCCTCCGATATATTTCACATTGGGAAGCGCCGGAAGTGCTGGATTCAGATATAAATCAGCATCGATGACATACAGCTTTGCTTGCCGTATAAGATCATCAAACGAAATGTCCGCTCGTTCGGGTGCATAGTCTTTTATCTTTCTACCAGGGGTACCCATTGCTGGTTTAAAGTATTCAAGTAAATTAAAAATCGTGTTAAAGATTCTTTCTTTAAATGAAGTTTCTACAGCTGAGGCCATCGGCATATTTGAATAAACTGAAATCGGCCATGTTGTTCGATGTAGGTTGATCTGGTTGTGGATCCCTTGGAGGATAAAAGGTACATCCAGCCTGTATGCAAAAACAGCAAAGCAGTTGCTTACGAAGGCTGCATCAACAACCACTAGGGAAGCATTAAAAGATTTTAACTTTAAAAAGAGTTCGTCGTTTAGAAGATAGCGATCACATACTTTATGGTATGCCGAAAATGCTTCCTTGATTGGAGGGTTGCTTCGAAATCGGACCACTTCAGTCATGTATTTGTTCATTATTTCTAATTCTGGAAATTCCTCGAGGATGAAAAGGTTCACCCCGTTTGTCGTTAGGCTGAACCTATCTCTAAATTTCTCAGGAATACTAATGTAGCTGGTGTGGCCGAATTTTGTCAATTGGTCAGCTACTCTCACCATTGGGTTGATGTGGCCGTAATATGGGAAAGAAAGAAACAGAATATTTTCTGATTCGGTTAGTTGAAAATACAGACAGTTGAGAATGAAAGCCTTTAAAATCAGTTCCAATTTCATCGTGTAACACAGAAGAGGATTCTCTGTAAAAATTAATCAGGATGAACCTGCAAAAGAAAGTAGAAATAAGTATATGCATGTATGTATGTATGTATGTATGTATGTACGTATGTATGTATGTATGTATGTATGTATGTATGTATGTAGTAGCGGTCAAAACTAAGGGACAACATTTTAAATCTGATATTTGTTAGAAATAACAACTGTGAAAAGCTGAAATTTTGACAACCGAATATTGAACAGTAAACTTTATTCAAATTTTTTTATTTCCTCTGAAGAATAAGCCTTACTTAGTCATTTGTAAACGTTGCATCAGCCGAAAGGCCCAAAACTTTATTACTCTATGATACAATCTATTGTGAAGGTACACAAGGAAAAGCACACCATCAGAGACAGTTTAGAGGAAGTGAAACGTTCCATGAGTGTTGTAGGCAGGGTTGTTAAATCCTACAATGATACTGACAAAATAGTGCTTTTAAAACCAGCAGACCCCGCAAAACTTCGGCAAGAGAAGATCGAATAATGCAGCGTATGTCATTAAAGACTGTTTTAAGTCTTGCACAGAAATTACTATATGAATAGTACCTCGTGTGTTAATGTGTCAAGACAGACTGTTTCTAGACGACTGCAAGAAATAGGTCTGTTTAATCGAATCCCAGTGAATAAACCACTTGTTAGTTCGAAGAATAAGAAGAGATTAGAGTTTGCAAACAAGTATGTAATTTGGACACATGAAAATTGGGCCAAAGTATTTTTCAGTGATGAAAGTAAGTTTAATTTATTTGGAAATGATGGAAAAAACAATGTAAAGAGACGTATTGGTGAAATATTAAGTACAAAGTGTACGAAGAAAACTGTCAAGTTTGGGGGCGGAAGCGTCATGGTATTTGGGATGTTTTCTAGCCAATGTACAACACGTCTTGTCCGCTTAGAAACACGTGTAAACGCGCAGATCTATAAAAAAAAACAAGCTTCCCATAGGGCTACCTTTATGCAAGATAATGCGCTATGTCACAAAGCAAAGGTGGTAATCAGTTACCTTAGCGAGCAAGATTTCGAAATTATGGATTGGCCACGGCCAAAACCTGACTTAAATCCAATAGAACATCTTTTGAAGATCTTAGGAGTGAAAATTATGGAAAGAAATCCTACTAACACGAAGGATTTGTTGGTGAAGCTTCAAGAAAAATGATCTAAAATTAGTATCAAGGATTGTCAAGAACTTATTTGTTCTTGTAGTCGACGATGTGCAGCTGTCATTGGGAGCAAGGGCTAATTTACTAAATATTGATTGTACATGTATTTTTTTAATTGTTTTTTTGGCTGTTTACATTGTTTTTCTCAATTTTGTCCCTTATTTTTGGACGTTCCTATTTTGGAAATAAATAAATAATTGTAATAATTCTTTTTATATTCTTTGCAAATGATTTCAATTTTAGTATGTCATTATGGATGATAACGACTACCAGTTGTCAAAATGTCAGCTTTTCACAGTTGTTATTTTTAACAAATATTAGGTTTTAAAATGTTGTCCCTTAGTTTTGGACGATACTGTATATATATATATATATATATATATATATAAATATATATATATATATATATATATATATATATATATATATATATAATTCAGGTAAATATTTTCCAAACGTAAGTAAGCAATGAAGTTTAAACGAGGTTGATACAAGCGTGCTCAGTACGGAAGTTGGGGTAATATATACTTTTTATTTGTTTTACATACACATTAATATGTCGCAACACATTCATGAGCATATTTCGGTCATCCAGTTCTAAGTAACTAGAGACCTCTTCAAGCGACATGGTTTATACAGAAGTTTAGTCCATAATGAAAATTATTCAGGGCTTGAGCGATCCAAAAAATATTAGGAGGTCACATCATATGTTATTAAGAATATTAATGTTATTAAGAATAAAAATATATATGAGAAGAAAACGAAAAAGAAGGGGTGTGGATTAAGGTTTTTATTTTCGAAATAAAAAGAAAAAGAAAAAAATAAACAGAAGAAAAAGCATAAAGGAAAGAAGAAAGGAAGGAAAAGATGGGAAGAGAAAGAAAAATGAAAATGAAAAAGAGTAAGGAAAGAGTGCAGGTAAAAACAAAAAACACTAATAAAAATATATATACATAATAAAAAAACTATTGATAATAAAAATAAATAAAAGTGAAATAAAATAGGACTAGAAAAATCACACAGCAGTCGAATTAGAAAAATATTAATAAAAATGACAAATAAAAAGATAAAGATCATAGAATAAAATAAAGAATAAGAAAATAAAAATAAAAAAATAAAAACAAATTATTAACGTATTAAGAAAATATATATGTGTCAACACAGGAAACGAATTAGACGTTCGATGATGCAACCATGTCAGTTTATAAATAAATCGTTGAAAGTAGAATTGTGGGCTGAAATATCGCTTGGTTGGGGATTTAAATTTACTTTAATTTACTGTAATAAAAGCGAATTAAAGAATGATCACAACAAACTACTACCACTACTACTTTCACTACCACCATAACAACAACTTCTACTATTACTACTACTATTAATAATACTATTAATAATAATAATAGTAGTAATAATAATAATAATAATATTAATAATAATAATAACACTGGTCAACAGCAAATTTGGTGTCTCAGTTTTGTAAGCTGATTTTGGACAATTTTGATGTGCTGAATCCAAAAATGACACTCTTTTTGCTGGGTCAGGTCGACATTTTAAGCTATCGTTAATTTTCTATTTTTTAACTTTTAAATACCCGAGAAAGGTACAACACAAGTATTAACCATTTACCGTTTAAAGTTCTATTACCTGAACAAATTTAAAGTTTTTAGCAATAGCAATACAAAGAAGAAAGCATTTGAATAAACAATTTTTGATTAAATTTTAATTAGGGAGTCTAAGTTTTGCGATTATTATGCGATATTTAAAGATAAGATAAGACTTTATTTGGCCCATACGGGAATTCTATTGTAAAACTTGTTATTAAAACACACCAACATATGAAAGCAGACGAGAAGGTAAGTCTTACGTATTGGTTCTGTGTGTTTCAGAGTCAAATTATTTCATTACTGTGCGATTAAAACTGTTCGCAGGACATAAATATAATTGTGCCTAATTTTTTTGGATACAGACTTTAAATTACATGGAGACAACGTACACAAATTTAATTTTTAATTTTTTTCAGGTATACAATGGCGACTCGAAGAATGTGTGTAAATAAACCAGATGTTTTTTGCTATGTTTGTGGTGAATACACACTTGCACCAAATCGCAATACTGGCACCACCTTTATCAAGCGCGTTTACTATGCATATTTTGGCATGAAGCTCGGCGATCAAGACAAAAGTTGGGCACCTCACATGGTTTGCAAAAGATGCACAGAGCATCTCCGTCAATGGAGCAAAGGCACGCGAAAGCCCATGAACTTTGGCATCTCCATGATTTGGCGAGAGCCTTCAAGTCATGCAACCGATTGCTACTTTTGTGCTATCAATGTCATGGGGGTTAACAGAAAAAATCGCACAACACTGGAGTATCCCAATCTGCCGTCAGCTATGCGCCCTACTCCTCATAGTGAACCTATTTGAAGATACAAGTATTGAAGAAAGCAGCAGTAGCCAGGATGAAACTCAAAGCATTACCACTACCGATGATCATCATGATGCATCCTTTCCCGATGACAATGATGAGCAGCCAAAATTGTTTTCCCAAAACGAACTAAACGATCTTGTTCGCGATTTAAATTTGCCAAAAGACTCTGCCGAACTTCTTGCATCTCGTTTAAAAGACAAGAACATGCTAAATGGTAAAGTTAAGGTAAGTTTCTTCCGTAACAGGCACAAGGAATTTTTAAGATATTTTGCTCAAGAAAAAGAATTAGTCTATTGCAATGACATAGTAGAGCTACTGAAACATCTCAGCGTACCTGAATACAAATCAGAGGACTGGCGACTTTTTATCGACAGCAGCAAAAGGTCTTTGAAATGTGTGTTGTTACACAATGGAAATCAATTTGCATCTGTGCCATTGGCACATTCGACAACATTAAAAGAACAGCATGAAGCAATTAAGTACGTCCTAGAACAAATTTCTTATGACCAACATAAATGGCTGATTTGCGTTGACTTAAAAATGGTCAACTTCTTGCTTGGTCAACAGTCTGGATTTACCAAATACCCATGCTTTTTATGCCTCTGGGATAGTAGGGATCGTACTCAACATTACGTGAAAAAAGAATGGCCAGTACGTGAAGAGCTTGCAATTTGTAGAGCAAAAAATCTGATAAACAAGTCTCTAGTTGACAGGGGACGTATTTTATTTCCTCCACTGCACATAAAGCTCGGTTTGATGAAGCAATTCACAAAATCCCTGGATAAAGATGGACGGTGTTTTTAGTTTCTGTGTAAAACCTTCCCCAATTTGTCAACTGAAAAATTAAAAGCTGGTATTTTTGATGGTCCTCAGATTAGCCAGCTGATTAGGATTAGGCAGACTCTCCCGCGTTTGAGGAGACCATGAATCCTGTTGAGCAACAAGCGTGGAATTGCTTTGTTCAGGTCGTGATGAATTTCCTAGGCAACACAAAAGCAGAGAACTATAAAGATCTAGTAGCAAACATGTTAGTGGCCTTTAGGAACCTTGGCTGCAATATGAGCATAAAAATGCACTACCTGTACTCGCACATGGACCGCTTTCCCGAAAATCTTGGCTCTTTAAGCGATGAGCATGGAGAGCGCTTTCACTAGGACTTGAGAGAAATGGAATCACGCTACCAGGGAAGGTGGGACATTGTGATGATGGCGGACTACTGTTGGAATTTAAAAAGAGATGTGCAAGCACCAAAACATTCACGACAATCAAAAAAAACGAAAATTTAGATCGTAATAATGCAAACATTAAGTTTTCATTTTTAGTTACATGTACTGTACATGAAGTGTACATGATTCTTTGTTAGAATACAACAATTTTATCATAAAAACTGACATTTTGCCATTGAAACATCATTAGTAAATCTTGAAAACATTGTTTTCAAAAATATAAGTTGCATAATTTTAAATTCAAATTTACAAACAGATTTGACCTCCGAGAGCAAAATGGATGTTATTTCTAGATTTAGCATGGCAAAAATATAGTAAATCGGTTAAAAAATATCAGACACCTTTTAAAAAGTTTCTTTTTGTTGACCAGTGTAATAATTATGTTTATTGCCACCCAAATTACAGTGGTGATCACAAGTAACTTCCAACTAGATTGCGATGACAAATATATTTGTGAATATTATCAAAAGAAGTGGAAAGTTCTGTAAAAACTATCAGTAGACTATAGGAAACCAAAGGTTATTACCACAGAGAATTCTTTGATAGTGGCATGTCACTACTACTAGTGAATAAGTAACAATAATTATAATAATGATAATAAAAATAATATTAAAAACAACAGTAATAACAATAAAAATACGCCATAAATAATAATAATAATAATAATAATAATAATAATAATAATAATAATAATAATAATAATAATACTTAAAACATTTAAAAATTTAAAAAGTTATATAATAATCTATATATCAATAGAATTATATTAATGATAATTAGTATGGTAGTTGGCAGCGACTTGTTATCTCCACTAAAATTTTGGTGGCAATAAACCTTATTATTGACTCTCAAGGAGCTTTCACACAGGTCGTCAAAGATCTCTCCTTGAAAACAATATGAAGTGTTCCCTGGAAGCCGAGTGACAAATCTCCCAACATTTCCAGTACTTTCCATCTCTTTCAATAGCATTTTCAAATAAATTTGTGTTATCGATAATTGATTTCTCCTTGGCAGCGACCATTGGTCTTCACTGAAATTTGAGTGGCAATAGGCCTCCCGAAAGTCCCAGTTCTTTTCGCACTGTCTAACGGAAGTCTGATCAGCTTGTACTATTTGTACATTTGAGATGCGGTTGTTTGCATAATTCACAGTGTACTGCCGTCCGCACTAGGTCGTGCCTGTTCTTGAATTCTTTTTGGGCCAGTTTACTGCATTCGCTTACTAAATTGTTTATTGTTTCGTCTCTTTGTTTACAGAGTCTGTATTTGCTGTTTTCTTGTGTTTTGTCGATCTTTGCTTTGGTGTTATTGGTTCTTATCAATTTCTTATAACTACTAGTGCACATTTTTCCATAATAATCTCCATTTGGATATCCTGGCTGAAGATCCTGGTCGTGTTTATTGGTGTCTCTAGTTTCTTTTCGGTCCCTGTAAAAAGTTTCAGAGTGTCTATGTACATCAGGTGGTTCAATGTTTCCTCTGTATTAGAGAACTTGTATTTCGCTTGGCACTTTCATAATATACAGATGTGTCCACAAAGTCTGGTTACATTATGTAGCCAGACTTTGTGGAAGCATCCTGTAGATTATGTAGCCAGACTTTGTGGGCACTCTGTACACACACACACACACACACACACACACACACACACACGTGTATATATATACATTTGTAATTCATTTATCACTTTTACAAACATTTGTAATTCATGTATTTACTTACGTTGGCATAACACTTTTCATGAATATTAAAAAAACAACTTTTGGGTAAATATTTACATTTAAGTCCACCTCCACAATTTTCTTTTTTAAATGACGACTTTTATTGATACATAAATCTACTTCTCTGCAACTTTTATTGATGAATAAATCTACTTCTCTGCAATGGCCACTGGACGCCTCGTTTTTTTTAATAGTATTTTCGGGTGGGTATGCTGAAAACAAATATCAATTAAATTTTTCAAATATTTTTTCACTCCCCTTCAAAAATGGTGTTTATTCCGGAAGCTGTTCTTAAGATGAGGAGGTTGGGGGTGATTATAAGGTGGACCTAATCTAAAAAAAAAAAACCCAAGTTTTTTAAATGAAGAAAATTATTTCTCACTTTTACAAATATTTTTACATGAGCACGTAAGCAACTATTTTTTTATTAACTTTTTTTTTAACTTCTTTTATTTAAAAATGAGTAAATTTCAATGAATAGAATAATAAATCATTTATCATTAATATGTGTTTTTGGTTTTGTGTTGAATGAAACTTTTTTTTTCATTACAACAATAATGAACCAATTTAAATCTTCCAGCATGCGTTTAAGGATTACGAAATTATCAATAAATCGTTTAGTTACTAAGCCAACGCCAGTAAATAAAAAAATGTTACGTGCGCATGCATTAGCCTTGACTAGGGGGGATAAGGGAGCGACCATTAAATAATTATGCTGGTTGTCATGGAACTCAACGCCCAAGGAGTACCTGAAGTGTCACTTATGCACTTATGTTATCGTGCTATTTTTTAAAATAGAATTTTCACACTGAATTCAAAATTTACAATATGTTTTTCTTTTATTAATTTGTTAGGTGAAAGTACAGATAACCCGGTCGATTTCTAATGTGTGAAAAATCTAGCTCCCGAAAAAAAGAAGGGTACTCTGGATTGTAACAAAAAATTAAAATTGCCCCAGTCTCGAAACATTTCTTCTCTACTGAACGAGGAAAAAAAGTGAAGTTTAGTTCACCTTCTGTTTCTCTCCCCTCTCTCTTCCTCTCTTAATATCTCTCTCTATCCATCTCTCCCTTTCCCTCTCTCAATCTATCTTTCTCTCTATATCATACGCTCCATCTCTCTTTGAGCCCCTTTCTCTCTCTAACTCCCTCTCTCTCCTTTCCTCTGTCTCGCCCTCTCTGTGTCTAACTCCCCCTCTCTCTGTCTGTCTATCAATCCCTTTATCTCTCTCTGTCTCCTTCTCTTTCTCTATTTTCCTCTCACTTTCTCTTTTCTATCTATATATCTTCCTCTCTATCTGTCCATCTCTAATCCCTGATCCTATTTTAGTCTCCTAAATTAATTACTGTGAATAAGGCATTGTCAAAACAAGGATAAACCCTATTTTAGTTACCTAATTTACTGACTGTGAGAATAGAAGTTATTTGGAAATTACTGCTATCTTGAACAGCACCAGAAGTAACTGGTAAAACCTTTCTAATTAAATTGATTTTGGCAGCCATTCGGTAACAAAATGACATAGCCTTAGACCTTGCTGCATGAGAAATACCTGCGACCTTGCTGCCAAGTAGAGGAATTATTTATTCTACTTTGAAACATTCAAATTTTCAAAAATCTCATGTTCGACATCTCCAAAACATCCAATATGGGGAAAATATTGCAAAAATGCAAACTTATTGTTTAGGATGAATGCACAATGGTACGCAAAAAAAAAAAAAAACCAATTGAGGCTCTTGGTCGATCCTTGCAAGATTTGCGTGGCAATGCCAGACCATTTGGGAATGCAGTAATATTGCTTGCAGGAGATTTCAGACAAATGTTACCTGTTGAATAACAGGTAACATTCAATCAACACCAGCAGATAAAATAAGTGCTTGCCTCAAATACTCTACTTTTTTGTGCCATGTGAAGACATTAAACTTAACTCAAAATATACATATCCAGTTGCAGACTGTTCGATCCGCACATAAATTTTTGCAAAACTTGTGGGAAATTGGGCACGAGAAAGTGCCAGCTGATCAGAGATGAGGGCAAAATTCTCTGACTTTTAACTTCTGTAATTTTATTACATCAAAAGAAGAGTTAGTTTAAAAGGTTTTTGCAGATATTAAAATTATAAGAATTACACTTGACTGAGTAACCGAGCTATTCTTGCAGGTCAATACAAAGACGTTCACGCTATTATTCAATCTAAAATTCCAAGTGAGGTAGTCAAATACAAATCCATCGACACTGTTGTGAAAGCAGATAAAGTGGTTAATTATCCAACAGCTATATTTGCCACTGAAATTTGTATTGCAACTGAAATTTGGCGTACTAATTACCATGTGAAATCTAAGCTTTGCTAAGGCACATGGCTTGCAGTAAAAAAAATTAACAAACAATATCATAGAAACAACAATCATAATAGGACTTTTTACAGATGAATATATCTTCATTCCATGCATTCCTATGATTCCATCGGATACATCATTACACTTTAGGAAATTGCAGTTTCCAGTTTTATTGTCATTTGCAATAAGAATCAACAAAGCACAGAGAACAATCTTTACATTTGTGTGGCTTACAGTTACACAGTAAATGTTTTTTCACATGGGCAATTTATGTTACGTATTCAAGAATCACAAAACCAGAAAATCTCTACACCACCTAAGAAAATGGAACTACAAAAACTGTGTACCCATACGAAATGGAAAATTAAACCTATAAGAAACATGCTTTTTCTCATTTTGGAACTTTTTCCATTGCACCAATTTGAACCACAGCAACGCGTGGCAGGGTACAGCTATATATATATATATATATATATATATATATATATATATATATATATATATATATATATATATATATATATTAGTAAGTTATAAAATATATATCGCGATTAAGCTACACTGAATATTCCACGTTTCATCCACTCTAGGGCTCTTCAGGCTTATGCCCAGAGACCTAGAGTGGTTGAAACGCGGAATATTAAGTGTAGCTTAATCACCATATATATTTTATAACTTACTAACTAGCTCTACCTACGTATTGAGCACTTTTGAAGTAAATACTTAAAGTTTACGCATAAATTTATACTTTCGTATATTAATTTTATGTGAATAAATGAAGTAGTTATATTATATATATTATATATATATTATATATATATAATACATATATTATATATATTATATATTATATATATTATATATTATATATATTATATATTATATACATTATATATATTATATATAAATATATATATATATATATATATATATATATTATACTAGCAAAAGTACCCGTCGTTGACTGGATTCAAAAACAGCCTACAGAAAATGGACTCTGATTTATGAAAGTGTGATAGGTTATGAAAGGAAGGGTTGTAAATTTGGGTTGACTTTGGGGGTATCAAAACCAAAGCAAAATATGATGAAAGTAAAAATAAAATAGATAAACCCCATAATTTTTTATACCATACCTGTTCACACTGAAACACTTATCACAATATTCTGTGGATATATATTAAAAAACCTTGTTAAACTTTGTGACATATTTCCATTCTACGGAGGTCAGGTGCGAACGAACACCCCATAATTTTATTATACTATATTTCTTCAAACGGAAACATAATTATCAAAGTATACTGACGCAGATAGATATAAAGGTCTTTATTAAGGTTTGTGCCTATTTCCATACAATGGAGGCCAGGCCCGAACGCAGACCCCACAATATTATTATACCATCCTTATTTAAATTAAAACATACTTATCAAAGTATTCTTATGTACATCTATATCAAAAACCCTTGTAAACGTTTTTGTTTTAATTTTTAAATTTTTTATTTCCATACTTTGTGGACCAGGCGCACAAACATTCAGCTTTATATTATATATATATATATATATATATATATATATATATATATATATATATATATATATATATATATATATTATATATTATATATATAGTATATATATGTTATACATATTATGCATATATTATATATATATATTTATATTATATATATATTATATGATATTATATATATTATATATATTATATATATTATATATTTGTATTATATATATATTATATTATATATATTATATATATATTATATATATTATATATATTATATAATATATACTAGCAAAGATACCCGTGCTTCGCACGGAGCTTTGTTGCGCACTCGGGTACCAAAATCTGTGGGCACCTTTCCAGTAAGTTGATGTTGTAAGAGCAACGATTGCATAAGGTGATTAACATTTTAACTACCTCTTGTAGTGACTGAAATTCAATCAGGAACTTCACAAAACATTTTCATCAAAAAGGAAGGTTACTTGATGTTACATAGTAAATTTTTCATTGAAGTAATTTTCAACTCTTGCTTAAATTTTATCTTGCACATTCAATACTAAAAACTTACCACAATCAGATCATGTCAGTTTTTCCTCATATCCATTTCTCGAACTTTTCACTGAAGAGCCTCAGGGTAAACTACATTTCTGCTGCTTTGATTTGGAGCCAGAATGTAGAGTTTTTCTGAACTTCCTGTCCGGCTGATAAAGACGTAGAACATACCGTGACTGAAGCAGTCTGATGTCAAGTCTACGCCAATGGTGTTAAATGTCTGACCTTGACTTTTGTTTATGCTCATTGCAAAACACACCTTCACAGGAAATTGGAGTCTCCGGAATTTAAATGGAAGTTCTGAGTCCGATGGAACTAAGGGGATCCTTGACAGTAGAACGGTTTCGCCTTTGTAGGGACCACAGGAAATGGTGGCCTCAAGTACATTGGTGTGCAATCTGGTGATAACACATCTGGTTCCGTTTGTTGTTTTTGGCGGTTCCAAGGATCGAAGAATCATGATTGGCGATCCAATTTTGAGATTTAAAATGTGTGGAGGCATTCCAGATATCTCCAAAGAGTTTAAAAACTCCACAGGGTAGTGAACAGCTTCATATTCATTAGTAGTCGAATCAACTGACTTGTATTGCTTTGTGTCTCCTGGAAATTCATCCATTATTGAATTGTTCAAATGATTCACATTGCTGTTTAATGGCGAAATAATAGCCCTCTCAGCAAGCCAATCCGGTGATTTTCCATTGTTTTGCAGGTCTGGGTACACTTTGTCTTTCAGTTGCTTCTGATTACCGACACATTTACCAAGCGCAGTTGGAATCTTAATTGTGTCAGGTGAAGAAGTGATAGGAAACTGACCATTACCGATTTGGAGAAGCAATTTTGAGAAGTCTGCTGCAGCTGTGTTATCAGAGATATAGGCTCTCATATTAGTAGTCAGTCTCTTCACTATAACGTGCCTCCAGAGATAGGATTGTTTCAAACTTGCATTGACAATGTTAGCCCTTGTGCCATTTTTAACCACTGGGAGGATTTGACGGAAATCACCGCAAAATAAGGTTGGAATGCCACCCATGGGATTCTTGTTTCCTGTGATGTCTTGCAGTGTTCGGTCAATTGCTTCATAAGCACTCTTGTGCGTCATTGGGGCTTCGTCTACAATGATTGCAGAGGTGTCTCTAATTACATTTGCCAAGGCTGAGTTACCAGTAATTTTGCAAACTGGCTGATCCATTCGATGAGTATCCAAGGGTACTTTAAAAGTGCTGTGAAGAGTGCGGCCACCTTGTAGTAGAGTAGCAGCAATGCCACTGGATGCTGTTGCAAGCACAATCTTTCTCATGGATCTAATCTTTGCAAGGATCAAATTGATTACAAAAGTCTTGACCGTACCACCTGGAGCATCAAGAAACATCATGTTTTTGTTCATTTCACCTTGTGCTTCCAACATTGCCATGAATGAATTGTAAACTTCTCTTTGAGAATCGGTCAGTTTTTCTTGCATATTTTCTGCTTGTAGGGAAAGTTCTTCAAGATTATAAGTAACTTCACGTTGATACTCTCTCGCGAGTCTTTCATCTCTCCCTTGCGTTGGTGCAGGTAATCCATAGCTTGCCAATGGTTGACCGCACATAAGGAGAACTTTTTCTTCAATTAGACAAAGAGTTTTATTGTAGATGTCCTCATTAAAATCTGCTTCTGGATTGTTAACTTCTTGCCTGTATCTGTGAAGAATGTCTTCAGATATTACATCACGAAAAGCCATCCAGATCTCAAGAGGATTGCTTGGCTCACAGGCTGTTAAAATTATCACAAATAGGCTTCGCAAATTTGAAGGTGATTGAGTGGCACTTGCCTCTCCTACTGCTTGATGCAAGTGATGGTCATTTTCTAGAAGGCCTCGAGCAAGGCACGCTGCTCTGTATGTTTCAAACACCTGACCATTGTATGCTCGCAAATCTTGAAATGAAGTTGGACCAGCAACCTCATTGAGCAACAGGCGTAAGAAATAACACTCCCCTGCTTTTGGACTAATCGTGTAGATTCTCCCAATGCATGGTGCCTTCCATACATCATCATTTTCAGTACCTTCAACTTGTATCCCACGCATTCTTCTCATCCATTTCTTTGTCGATTTGTTCCAAGTGTAACACTCATGGACTTCTACGTATTTGAGACCCCTTGCAAAGTCATCCTCATGGCAGAGTTGAAAAAATGCTGTCAAAGTTGTGGCAGGCGGTGGACCTTGGGCTTGTTCCAGAGCAGTATCAGCTGAGAACATGACACGCTGCCCATTTTCAAGATGAACAGAAAGTTGTACAATTGGGGGGAAATGTTCATGGATGGGATGTTCCAATATCCTCCAGGCCGCCTCTGAACTGCCGACATACCTTGCATTCTGGAACTGCTGGATCTCATCCACAATGTGACTTTGTACTTGGCCTTGTTGGTTAGCTGCTCCATCAGTTCTTTTTAGCTCAAACACTGCTTGATCACATCCTTTATTCACGTATTTGAGGACATATTTGATGCTTTGGATCGAGCTGCAAATTTCTACGTTAATGTGAGCGTTGAACTGCTGAAGGAGGACCTTGTTGTACGGAACAATCCACTGGTTTGTTATTTCTTGATTAACATACCGACCATTTCTCTTCATCCTTATTGTACCAGTCTGGCCTCAATCTTCTGGTTTTCTTCGCCTGTACTTGGGGTAAGAGTCTTGGCCTTGCTCGGTACACTGAAGAAATTCTTTTGGGTATTTTTTGGAACATTTGTTGTCAATCATACCTGGACAATTTGGATTAAATGGTCCACAAGGTCCATGCACCATATGTGCCATCACTTTAGCATGAAGATCAGGATCTTCCTCTTTGTCAGGGATCTCTGCAGATATGCAGAGATCCATTTTTTCTGGTAGAAGTTTGTCCTCTGGGGCCTGCCAGGTGAGGATGTGTGCATGCGGCAGTCCTCTTTTTTGATATTCAATACTGTACAGGAAAGCCCTCAACCTGCCAAATCTTCCCTTTTTAATAAATTCAAGTAACTTTTTTAGCTTCTGCCTGAAAACCCTGGCAACAATATCTGGACGATCCTGAGGGTCTTGCCCTTGAAGACAATTTTCTGTAATTTCTGTCCACTTTGGATTTGTTGTGAACGTGATGAAGAGGTCGGCTCGGCCCATTCGCCGAACATATGCCATGGCATCACTTTGACGCTCAAACATGTATCGAGGGCCTCCTGTATAAGTTGCCGGAAGTACAACTCGTTGACCAAACTGTTCTGGATTCCCATCCTCCCTAAGAATTGAATCTCTCAAGTTGCTATAATTGTCAGCTCTCAGGGTCTGTTGCTCACGCCTCAGGAACTGTAAACGTTCTGTTTCAATCTTGCAGTACACATCCACCAGCCATTGTTGAAATAGCCTTCGGTACTAGAGAAAATAGTTTCCAGGCCGAGTCATTAAATGGTACGAATAAAATTGCTGTTGGGTAACTTTTCGCCCATTGGATACCTTCATGTAGATATTGTAAGATGGAGAACCATAGGGGTACATTAACGGGTACATTAAAGTATCGTAGAGGGGATGTAGTTCGGAGATCCGTTTTAATGTATCATTTCTAAAACGCAAGACAATATCCCGGTTAGCTGTTGGTTCATTCTCCATTAATATTCCAATCTCATACGTTGTTGTTGGAGCATTGAATCGCCGTGGATGCTCTTCTTGCGGCCTTCGGTCTTCCCTCATGACAACTTTATATTCTACCAAGTGTTCTTCTTCAATCCTCTCCTTTGTTGTTTTCAGCTGACAAATGAAGCTGTTGTTCTCATGTAAAAATTCAGTCAGACTTCGGAGAATGTCTCTATTGAGTCTACTGTCACGTCCCCGATTATGTAGTTCCTCTTCCAGACTATCCAAGAAGTAGACTTGAATAAACTTTGCTGTTTCATCTTTAGGTGGTAAAAGACTCCCAATCTGGTGGCAAACCTGGCCTCGAATTCTAAAAGAAGGATTCCACCCATGTACTGCCACAATTTTGTGACCAAATGATGTCATTGCAAAACAATTGTTATAACTGCGTAGATTTTGCAGAAAATCTTTAGAGATGGGACCATTGCCGGAGAGCAAATCTTGAAGCAACTGAGGCAGTGGTGGAAAGCTATCAAGCACAACTTTGCCAGGAGAACAACAACAACCAGGGGTTTCTCCTTTAAATTTTACAGCTGAGCAATGTTGACATACTTTGTCCATTTTACCTATATCAGCTGTAGTGAGAGAGTCATTTTTGTTGTAGAGCAATCCTTTTCTATTGCAGTGTTCTATTTCATGGTGTCTCAAAGCAGTCATTCGTTGTCTAGCTGCCTCGTTTTCTGTCAATTGCTGGGGCAAAGTCATACTCTCTCTCCTTGTAGCCTCTCGTTGTTGCCCTTGGTATAGACGAAAGCTTCGTTGGGTTTCCGATTCATTCTGATGTCGTTGAGCCACTCTCAACTGACCTTGTGTACGTCTACTTACCTCATATAATTCATTCGATCGTAATATTGCTTCTCTTTCCAGTGCATATCTTTGCCTTTCTTGAATTTCATCTTGTGATGAATTTAACCGCCTTACAGCATGTCTAGTTCTGTCAGCTTCACGTTGGGTTTCTCTTTCCAAATCTGACAGTCTTGCTCTCCTTTCTCTTTGACGTATCCTGTTAAGTTCTAGACGTCTTTCTCTATCTGAATTGTTTTCATTGGAGCGAATTGCAGCAACTCTTAGTCTATTAGCTTCCAATCTTTCCATTCTTTCTTCCTCACTTTCGTTTCTACTTCGTTTGGGTGGCATAATTTCGGTTTTAAACGGAATTGTTTAACGATATTAATGATTGTAAATTAATAAGCGTAAAGGAAATGTATACTAACTGAAATGGACGAACTATGAATAATATTTCTGAATAGTACAATTATAAACAATTATATTGTAGCAAAAATGAATAAAAGCGACCTACTTGTGACTCATTACTTCCGGGTGTAAACGTCACAGTCTAAAAGTAATAATTAAAAAAAAAAAGTAAATGTAAAATAAATGTAATACCAACTTAGGTTAACTAATATATGTAAACAGTACAATTAAAACAGTTCTATTAAAACAAATAATTACTAAGATATAGGTAATTGTTAGTCTCATTGTTATGGTTTTAAAGAAAAAAATGTGTAAAAAAAAATTCTGCTTTTGTGAGTACGTGTATTTCTTTTAAATTACATAACCTTTTTATTTTATTATTTATATCTCTTTTAAATTTATATATTTTGTTAGTAAACTGGAAGAAATTCAGTTGAATAAAACCTTGTTCGTGTTCTTTTTATAAAAGGTTCATCCGGTTTAAAGAAAGCACTAAGTTTAAATAAGACTGGAAATAACTAATTCCATATATAAATAGAAAAATGAAATAAATATAAGCTTTAAGTCTTAAGATAGTAATAATCAAAAGGTAATAAATTATTTGTAGTTCAAATCTATGATAAGACAGGCTTTCGAAATAGGCTCGACCAGAAAGATTAAATTGGAACGAAATTATAATCTCCGTGCCATTTTCAAAACAACTCCACAAAAGTAACGGTATCCTGCAGTTGGTTAAATGACAACGTTGGTTGTAAGAAAAATGTAAAAGAAAATGCGCTTATCTGTTTATTTTGAACTGTTTTATTTAATTAAAAAAAATTGGCTATAACTGGAAGAGAGCGTTATGTTTTGGGGGTTGTTTAAAAAATAGAATGGAAATAAAGTTAGTTCCGTTTTAATTGTCTTTAATTGCGACAAGCGCTAACAAAATCGAAAAATCACTGTTCACATTCGAAATGTTAACTTTTATAGGTTTACAGGTTTGCTGACAAGGCTGGGGGTGTTTATTTAGAAAGCCATACTTAACATGGGGAGGTTGGGATGTTTAATACAATTATTTTACTAAATTGATTTTTTTCATTTAAAAATAAAATTATTTCTTTTTTAATAAAGTTTTATTTTAAAATATTTGTTTTTGCTTATTTATATAAAATTACGACAGTTGAATTGTATTCTTTCAATTATATTGGCAAGTAAAATATAAAAGATTAAAACGGAACGAAATTGAAATTTCCATTACATTTTCAATACAATCCCAAAACATAAAGCTTTCCTCACCAAAAAATTGTTTTAGCAGTAGAAGAAATTGATAATTATGCACTGTAAGAACCAAGCTGTAATATGGGCATTAAAGTAAAATTTTATCCAACTTTTGTACTGGGAAAATAATAATATCTACGAAAGTATTCAGTTGCGAAGTGTTTGAATATCAGATTCGTTGTCGGCGATTACGAAACCTTGTAAAAAAAATATTGGGGGGGGGGGCGTAATTCTTGTAATATGATGTTTTAAATATTTTTTTAGGTTAAATTAAGGTTTCACGATATTTTGTAAATAAGCAGATCATCTAAATAAACAATATGAAAACTATTTGAAATTTTAAACTATTTTCAAGAGTTAACAATTTTTATTTATTTTAAACATTATTTTTTTAGCTAAAATTGAAGTTTCACGATATAATTTTTTTTAATTGTTAGTTGGAAGCACAAAATAAGTTACAAAACATCTTTGCCTTCATGGCTTTCAAAATAGTAACGTTAATATTTCAGAAAGGTACCACAAATACCGAAGGAACTGAACTGTCTATATTATTGGTAAGTGGTAAATTTTCACAATATAAATTTATAGGAATATAAACAGAACAGTGATATAAAAAATAATTTTGAAAGAAATATTGTTCACAAACCTTTTTTAATATTAATTTCAATTTTTTAATATTGTATTAACTTAAAATCCAGCAGTTGATAGAGCAAACGTAGATATGTCTGTAGGTTTGGTAGCGTGCGGAAAGAATACGTTATTTTTCCGAAAGGCATTCGTAGTGTGAGGAGGGGGTGGGAATTTAAATAAATATTGTGAAATTTCAAGTTTAGATAAAAAAATGTATTAATAAAATTATGCTTAAAATAAATAAAAATTATTGTTTATTTTTGAAAATAGGTTAAAAAAAGTGTTCATATTGTTTATTAGAAAAGATATTTTAAAATAGCGCGGTAAAAGAAATGCGTAAGCACCAGAAGTTAAAATTATAAACATTTTCATATTGTTATTTTTTTAAAACTTAATAATAAAAATAAGTGGAAAAAATCCAATAAAAAGAAAAGTATCTATTACAGACAACATGTAATGACGTAAATCTCCGATTGCACAAACAGTAAACCTTTCCGATAATATACGTAAAGTGAAATAAATCGAATATAAAATTAAATGAAAATATATTAAATAATTTAATGTTAAATAGATTTTGTAAATAGTACAGTTGAAATGATTAGAATATTTCCAATATGTAATAAGGTCGAGGTAATTAGTTAAAGAGATTTAATATAATGTGATATGCAAATGAGCATAAGTCATTCGATATGGGGGTGGTTTGTAGAATAGTATATAAAGAAATTAGGCATAGATTCTTATGTCTCCTATAACAGAAACATCCTAAAATGGGTTCTAATGTTTCTCTACCAGGAGAGATCTACCCTCTTACCTCCTTTATATTTCGTTGATGATGGAGAGCTGTACACACAGACAGAAACACACGAACCCTATTACTTTATAAAAATATAGATATATATATACGTTTTATTTTTTATTATCGTATCTTTCTGTTAAGTTACATTATTATTTCAGCTACTCGGCCGTTTTTTGGCTGTCTGTAGCTTCCTCAGACTTTTACAGAAATGTTCGTTATTATGGGAGGAAAGAGTGAAAGAGTGAATGAGGTCGGAATAAAGAGAGTATGGGAACAAGGGGGAAAGTGGGAGGGGGCGCTTGGTATGTCGGTAATGTTTTAGTTTTGGAGTTTAAGGAACTTGTGCGGGAGGGTCTGGGAAGTTCATTTCCGGTGTGGCTGAGGGCATAGGGCATAGGAATACATGGGCGCGAGTACACACATCAGCATGTACACACATATACACTTAAAGAAACGTTCACATATACACATACATCCCCGCCCTGGCGTGCAAATATATGCACATATGTGCCCCTGCATTCATAGGCACCCGCGTTGCTCCCGCTTACGTCAAATTTTCCTGAACGTGCTAAAATTGGGTACGTGTGCGCAGGCATGGATGCGCTCATACATAGATACATACACACATCGCCGCCCCTGCCCCAAGGAGGCGTATATACAGGCCCATATTCGTATATTGATTCAGACATACCTGCACCCCACGCATACAAACAAGCGCATGTGCACATACAGATACCAATACTCGTGAACACATACATCGACATATACACACAGCTGCACGCTCTCACACACGTATGTGGACAGCAGGCATATACTCTCACATCCACACACGTATACATAGTTACGTGCACATATACATCGGTACCCCATGTACACACGGACGCACACGTGGATGTACACGTGCGTGCATACACACACATACACACCCAGTTATACAGGCAGTTATTGGTATAGACATATTCGTCTACATAGATTTAAGTTCATTTGTGGGTAATAGGTGCAATACTCTTGTTCGATGTAAATATGTGCATAAACTTATTCCCAGCGTCATATACATAATATTTTCATTTTCATTAGTGTGGTTTTTTTTTGTTAGATGTGGGTGCACACGGGAGCGCCGGCGTACTCCTCCGCATAGATATACATACCCACAGATGCACGTCCCCACACGCATGCATGTACACAGATATACATGCATACACGCATACATATATGCTCTCCTTATATACATCTACAAAGATACATACCCACACTCCCTCAAGCATAGATATGTGCGCACGCATATGCATACGGGTATATAGCGTGACATGCCGTAAATGTGGGCACGGGTTTCATCCACATATACTTACATACGCATTAATAAGCGCCCACGTACCCGGGATAGTGGTCCTAGGAAGCCATGTTTATAGATTTTTTAGGGTATTATCGATAAGTTTAGGCGGAAGGCTATATTGGGGTGTCATACTCTAAGGTATGCGTCTATGCACATGAGGCGTCGGTTAGTTGTACATTTCCATGCATACTTATCTGTGCAGGTGTAAATCTGCATAGTTATATGTAAACAATTTCCGTATTAATTTCCGTATTAAGTCGTGGAGGTTGCATGTAGGGTGTGTTGGAGTTGGGCAGGGGGTTGGCTAGGGGGAGGGGAATTGATGCCGATTATTGGGTGGTTATGTGGGATGAGGTTATGTGGTGTTTAGAGTTGGTGGTGGTTGGGGTATGTGTTATTTTGTTGGATTTAGGGGGATTCTAGGAGGAAGGGGTAAGGTGGTGTGGGGTGTGGGGGGAATTGGTTGAGGGGGGTTTGGTTGAGTGTACGTCATGGTAGTTGTGGTGGGTGGTTGTATTGGATATATAATTTGGAGGATTTAAAGTGGTGTTGTCTAAGGGATGTTTTAGAGAGGTGTATAGTTGCTAAGGAGGTGGGATTTGTAATGCATAAAGTTTTTGGTGGTTTCCTGCTTTTTGTTTAGTAATTTGTCTCTGTCTTTAAAATTGGAGATAAGGAGTTTCTCGTTTAGGCAGAGGAGACATGGGGAGTTTAGGGATTTTCTAAGGATTTCCCATTTAATGGTTGGTGTAAGGTTATTTTGGGTTAGATGTAGAAAGTGGGTAATTAGTGAGGTTTTGTTAGGGTGGTTAGAGTTATGTACTCTGAATCTATCCTTTAATGAGGTGCCGGCCAGGCCAATATAATATTTTTTGTCGTTTGGGTTTTCTTAAGGTGCGATTGTGGCTTTATATACTACTTCTATTTGTAGGAATTGTTGATTAAGTAGGCATTCCAATTTGTTGTTGCAGTTGCACTTGTTCTTGTTGGTGTTGTTTGTATTTTCATCTTTGTTAAGTCTGTTATGTTTTTTGATTATTTGTTCTAGGTTGTCCGTACAACTGTAGCTGAGTTTAATTATGTTTTTGTTGAAGATTTTGTGTAGTACGTGGCTGGGCGGGAAGTGGTTGTTTATTAGTTGGAAGAATTTAGTGCCAAGCTTTGTTTTGACCATTGCATTGAGAGGGGGGTTGAACCAAATTATTGTCCTAGTTCTATTTCTCTTGTTTGCGGTATTGGGTGGATTAGGTTTAATGTAATTGAAGGTAGTGTTTGGGTGACCACTTACCTTAAGTGCATTTTCGTAGAAGGGTTTATGTTTGTTAAAAATTTCGAGTTTGGAGGATTTGGTGCTAATGTATCCCTATGCCCTCAGCCACACCGGAAATGAACTTCCCAGACTCTCCCCCACAAGTTCCTTAAACTCCAAAACTAAAACATTACCGACATACCAAGCGCCCCCTCCCACCTTCCGTCTTGTTTCCTTCCTCTCTTTCTTCCGCCCTCCTCGCACCCCCTGTCCTCATTCACTCTTTCACTCTTTCATCCCATAATAACGAACATTTCTGTAAAAGTCTGAGGAAGCTACAGACGGCCAAAAAATGGCAGGGTAGCTGAAACAATAATGTAACTTAACAGAAAGACACGGTAATAAAAAATAAGACGCATATTTGCTCCACAACAGTATTGAGCACTTTCTTCAGTTTTTATTAATTACCATTTCCACGATATATATATATATATATATATATTTATATATATATACATACATTATCGGCATGTATGTCCTAGAGCTGTTTTAATATTGAGTCAGATGATTGATAATCTATAATTAAAATTAAAAATTAAAATCAGTCTCATAAGGAAAAACAAACAAAATCAATAACTTGTACGATCGTTTCGGAAACGATGTTTTTATTGTGATAGTGAGTTTTTGACAATAATTTTATGATATAGTTTTTGAAACAATGTCGCCTCATCAGCAAAAATATTGGGTGGGGGGATTTTTAAAGACACCAAAGTAAACCTAGCATTTTAAGTAAGGCAGATGTACCAAGAAAATATTTAAAATATAAAGGAAAATAGGTAGTTTTTTTATGTGTATAAACAAAGTAAGATAAAATTAAAATAAATTAAAAATACCATAAGATAAAATCGGGTTGAAAGTTAAGGTTAAGAGTGTAAAGTTTAAATATCTTTAACAAATAAAAAAAAATACCTTTTAATGGTTCGTCTCCTAAAAGTTGTACGTATCATCGCCGACGCGTTCATTTGGTAAATGTAGTTTAGGAACGCTTTAAAATGTTGATATATACAAACTTTCACAGAGAAGCCAATGGAAATATTTCCAGTTAAAATCATTAATGACGTTAAATTAAAAATCAGCTGAGATATTTCAAAAACAAAGGGAGATAATTCTACTCAAATAGAAGAATGAAAGATTTAAACGTTCAAAGGGAGTATATATGTATTATTCCTTAATTGGAATTCATTTTTTGAGATGAGCATTATATGTTAATTTTTATTTTTATTTCGGACTATTAGTCTCATCTTTATTAGTTGTTGTTTATGGATCTTTTTATTGGTTCACAACGTTTCGGCCAACTTCCTCTGGCTTTCGTCAGGTGGTAACCGCGACGGATAGGAACTTCGAATCTCCTAACTGCATTCTCAGCCATCACTGCCATCCGTAGTTGTTGTCGTCTCACTACATTTTTGACCAATTAACCTCTGGC
>NC_136513.1:71030822-71190822 GCF_053919585.1 Euprymna scolopes | reverse complement strand
TATATATATATAAATATATATAAATATATACATATAAACCAATATATATATATATAAACATACATATATATATAAATATATATATCAATATATATTTAAATATATATATACATAAATATATATATATATATAAAGATATATATCAATATATATATAAATATATACATAAATATATATATATATAAATATATATAAATATATATCTAAATATATATATATTTAAATATATATATATAAATATATATATAAATATATGTATATATATAAATATATATATCAATATATATAAATATATATATAAACATATATATAAATATATGTATATATAAATAAATATATATATCAATATATATACACATATATATATAAATATATATCAATGTATATAAATATATATAAATATATATATATATATTGATATATATATACATATACATATATATAATTACAAATATATATATATATAAATACAAATATACATAACTACAAATATATATATATGTTTGTATATATATATATATAAGTATATATACTTATATATATATATTTATATATATTTATATATATATTTATGTATATAATAATATATGTATATATAAATATATATATATAAATATATATAAATATATATATATAAATATACATATATATATATATAAATATATAAATATATATATATACAAATATTTATATACAAATAAACATCTATTTTGTTGTCCAGTCCTAGAAACATATATATATTAATATATATTTAAATATATATAAATAGAAATATGTATATATATATATATATATAAATATATATATATATGTATATATACAAATATATATATAAATATATATATACGCATATATATATATATATAAATATATGTATGTAAATATATATATATATAATTGGGTATATATAAATTTACATATAAATATATATATAAATATATATATATAAATATATATATATATAAATATATATATAAATATATATATAAATATATATATATAAATATATATATGAAAATATATGTATAAATATATATATATAAATATATATATATAAATATATATATACAAAAATATATATATAAATATATATAAATATATACATATAAACAAATATACATATAAACATACATATATATATAAATATATATTTCAATATATATTTAAATATTTATATATAAATATATATATATATATAAAGATATGTATCAATATATATATAAATATATACATAAATGTATATATATAAATATATCTAAATATATATCTAAATATATATATATTTAAATATATATATATATATAAATATATATATAAATATTTGTATATATATAAATATATATATAAACATATATAAATATATATATGAACATATATAAATATATGTATATATAAATATATATATCAATATATATAAACATATATATATAAACATACATCAATATATATAAATATATATATAAATATATATAAATATATATATATAGATATATATATATATACATATACATACATATAAATACAAATATATATATATATGTAAATACAAATATGTATACATAAATACAAATATACATAGCTACAAATATATATATATATATATATATATGTGTGTGTGTGTGTGTGTGTGTGTAATATAAAGCCAAACGTCCGTGTGTGTGTCTGGTCCCGTATAGGCACCCACGTGGTTGACTATTGTAGAACACTGATCATATATAATGATAGAAGATGTATCGAAACACATGGATGGCTGTGTTTGATCTGGCATAATGATGATTCATTAAAATTGTGGGGTCTGCGTACGCCTCTGATCTGCAAAGTATGGAAATAAAAAAAAACATTTACAAGTTTTTTTGATATAGATGTACATAATAATACTTTGATTTGTACGTTTTGACTTAAATTGAGATAGTATAATAAAATTGTTGATAAGTATATTTTAACTTAAATAAGGATGGTATAATAAAATTGTGGAGTCTGCGTTTCCGGCAGGCCTCCATAGAATGGAAATAGGCACAAACTTTAATAAAGACTTTTCATATCTATCTGCGTAAGTATCCTTAGATAATTATGTTTCAGTTTGAAGAAATATGGTATAATAAAATTATGGGGCGTGCGTTCGAGCCTGACCTCCATAAAATGGAAATATGTCACACAGTTTAACAAATTTTTTAATATAGATTCACAGAATATTGAGATAAGTGTTTCAGTGTGGACAGGTATTGTATAATAAATTATGGGGTTTTTCTATTTTATTTTCACTTTCATCATATTTTGCTTTTATACCCCCAAAGTCGAAGCTATCTCTCTACAACCCTTCTTTTCATAACCTATCATACTTTCATGAATCAAAATCTTTTTTCTGTAGGCTGTTCTTGAACCCAGTCAACGACGGGTACTTTTGCTACTATATATATATATATATATATATATATATATATATATATATATATATATATATATATATATATATATATATGCATATATATTTATACATTTATATAAATATATATAAATATATGTATATATAAATATAAATATATATAAATATATATAAATATATATAAATACGAAAGTATAAATTTATGCGTAAACTTTAAGTATTTACTTCAAAAGTGCTCAATACGTAGGTGGAGCTTATAAGTTAGCTATGAAATATATATTACGATTAAGCTATTCTGAATATTCCACGTTTCATCCACTCTAGGATTCTACAGGCTTATGCGCATAAGCCTGAAGAATCCTAGTGTGGATGAAACACGGAATATACAGTGTAACTTAATCACCATATATATAAATATATATATATATATATATATATATATATTTATAAATATGTATATATAAATATAAATATAGATATGAATATAGGTATAAATATATATATAAATATATAAATATATATATATAAATATATATATATATAAATATATATATATAAATATATATAAGTATATAAATATATATAAATATATATATAAATATATATTAATATATAAATATATATAAATATGTTTATAAATATATAAATAAATATATATATATATATAAATATATATATTCATATGTAAATATATATATAAATATATATATAAATATATATATAAATATATAAATATATATATATATTTAAATATGTATATATATAAATATATATATAAATATATATATATACAAATATATATATAAATATATTTATATAAATATATATATACATATGAATATATATATATATAAATATATATATATAAATATATAAATATAAATATATGTATATAAATATATATTAAATTGTAATTCAATGAATTTCAAAAAAACTCTCATTGAAATGAAATGAAGTGGTTGAGTTTCATATCAAAGAATTTTTATTATTCTAAGCAAGACAAAGAATACTTTAGAAAATTGATCTCCTTAACCTATAGGGTTTCGATGTCTACCATCTCATCAGAGGAGAGAAAATATTAGCAAATACTTATAAAGGTATGCACACTATTTGCTAGAGTCAGTGAGACATTGAAGCAGTTAATATCATCAACTTCAACAAACCCATATAAATACCAAGAATGAACTAGTGTTCAAATGTAAACATAAGAAAAAATTTAAATACAGCCATCTTAAAATAAAATAACATACACTCTATGTATAAATGATAAATAGGTAAAAACAAAGTGGTAAATGCACATCAGTTTTGACTAAAATCTAAACTATTACTTTGCTAATATAAAAATGTTCATTTTCTAAGGATAGGTTCTTAATCACCTCTTTTAACCCATATAATAACTTTCTCTTTTTGTACATATACACATGTTAAGTAGGGCCTTACTATAAGCACATTAACATACTACACTTTTAATTTCTTACACGTAAGTTGCACTCTAACATCTTATTATAATAGTATTTCCAAAAACATGTAGCTTCCCAATTAAAGAATTTAAAATTTCGCCCCCATCTACTAACCAGAAAAGGAGTAAAAATTCCCCATTGCAAGTTAATCTCCAGATCCGCACATATAAACAAGAAAGAACTATACTCAATTATGCGTCATCCCTGTTGGTACTAAGGTAATTCAATTCTAGAACCATAGTTACACAATCCCATTGTTTTCCTCTTATTAATGTTAAATTAACAGTGTAGGGGTTAAAATTATCTATGATAAACTTAGTTAAGTTACCTACACTAATTATTGTTATAATTAATAGTGTTAAATAATGGTATACTTTCTTTATGTCTAATTTTTGTATATATGAGGGTGTATCTAGGTATATATGGTCATACGTGTTATATGTAGATATATATGGGCTTAGATGTAAGTATATATGGTGCAAGTGAGCGAATTTGTGTATATACTGTATGGTTGCGTGTATGTAAAAATATATATTGTATGCGTGCATGCAAGTGTATGTATATATATATATATATATATATATATATATATATATATATATATATATGTATTCCTGTGTTTATATGTACATCTGTGTGTATTTGAATGCATGTGTAGAAAATCTTCCCAGTTAAATATTATTAAATAGTATAATGTTATGGATATTACTGATTTTAAACGCTTTTCAGTAAGGTATTATAATTACTTTATTACTTTTGTTTCAGGTTATTTAGCATTGAACTATTACCGTAAGGAACATAAAATAAAGATAAAACGTTCCATTAATAATCTTAGAATTGGTTTCACAATTAGCTCATAAACATTAGTATATTCTAAACCTTATGTCAATCCTCCTTTTTAAGGGAAACTATAGATACGTATAAAATTAATAATAATTAGCACCTCATGGACAGTATATATAACTTGAGTTGACTGAACAAATACGATTTAAACTGACAAAGGGATTTGAGATGAAGCTAAGATAAATCTTGAAAAGAAACAATTATTCCATTTACGTATTTGGCCCATGCTTTTATTTTAGTTTTATTTTTATTGTTATCTCTATATTCTTCTTGTTTCCACTCTTTCCCTCCCAAACCAAGTCTCTATATCTAGTACACGACCTGACCTCAATTAAGCGACCGGTCAAACTTGATGATTCTTTGAATTCTATTTGAAGAGACATCTATTCATATATATATATATATATATATATATATATATATATATATATATATATATGTTTATGTGCGTATATGTATATATATGTATATATATATATGTATATATATGTATATATGTATATTGTGTGTATGTGTGTGTGTTTGTATATGTGTGTTCCTTTGTATATAGGGATGGATATACACATGTGTTTCACCCCACTTCCTACCATTCACCACTACCTACTCTCCCTACTATTAATACCTCGCCCCACTAAAAATAATATAGACTTGTAATGAAAAGGTTTCCACCAGACTTTGAATTATTGTCGCTGGACCCGCAAACAAATTTATACTAGCACTTGCCCGATTCGGATATCTACACAGCTATGCGGATTACCCAATATATAACTTGGACCTTATTACAAAACAGATGTAAAGAACGCATAACATGGATTTTACCAAGCAAGCTGGATCTAAAAAATTTTCATATCCTTTTTCTGCAAATCCTCCTGCTACATGACTTCTGATAAATTTATTATTTTGACTTTGACTTTCCATGTCTCACTGACTTTAGCAAATAGGGTGCATACCTTTATAAGTATTTGCTTATATTTTCTCTCCTCTCATTAGATGGTAGACATCGAAACCCTATAGGTTAAGTAAATTAATTTTCTAAAGTATTCTTTGTCTTGTTAAGAATAATAAAAATTCTTTGATATGAAACTCAACCACTTCATTTCAATGAGAGTTTTTGAAATTCATTGAATCACAATTTAATTTATTTGCTCTATCTTGCATATCCAGCAATTCTTGTTTAGATGGGATAATTTATAGAATATTACTGCCAGTAATATTTTGTAAACTTTACAATCTCACGTTTCCATAACAACTGATTGTTAAACGAAAACTATTGTGAAGAATATATATATATATATATATATATATATATATATATATATATATATATGTATAAATGTATTATTTTTTAAAATATAATTATTCACTGACACGTGTTTCGTCGTCCACGACTCATCAGGGTAGCTGAATCTAGCTAGATTCGAAATCGGCACCTCGTGATAAGAAGTCTAAACCTCTACCACGCGGCTAACCTCGCCGGACTGCTAAATGTATCACTTTTACGTAGATGTTTTTATTTGTTTTTGTTAGTGATACTTGCTTGAATGAATTCAAGTATTTATACGAAAGTGCATTTTTACCTAAATGCTTGTTGGAAATAATTTTCCCATCGACCATTCTGGTACCCCCTTTAATGGGGAGCGGCATATATATTATTTTTTAAAATATAACATCTATGTAAATGTATATATATATATATATATATATATATATATATATATATATACAAATATATATATAAATATATATATATATACAAATATATATATACAAATATATATATACAAATTATGTATATATATATATATATATATATATATATATATATATATATATATATATATATATATATATATATATACAGTCCTGGTCAAAATCATAAGACCACATAAGAAAGTAAGCGTTTACGCATATTATTTTTAATCAAACAAATGGTTGAAACCATTGCCAACAGGGAAAATATGGTGGAAAAAAATGAAATCTGCTTCATTCGAAACCTTAACCCTGATCTAATAATTATTTTTTTAAAAAACAAACATTTTCACCTGGTCTAAATGATACGACCCCTTTAATAAAATCGGCTAGTTCTGAAAAAATGAATACGAAACGCTTTCTATGTTACTAAAAGCAACTTATAGTGGATAAAAAACATCTTACTAAATTATAAATGGCAAAAGGGAAACCATTATCAGAGTTTGAGAGAGGAAGGATCCTTGAGCTTAATAGGGGTGAACTCTCCGATAGAGCCATTGCAAACGAAGTGAATCGTACAAAACGGTCATCACGAATTTTTTAAGAAATCCAGATCAATATGGGCACAAAAAGAGTCCAGGTCCCCCCCATAAAAGATAACCCCATCACCGGATCACCGTATCAGAAGAAATTAAAAATAAAACTCCAGTATGAGCTCAAGTCAAGTTGGAAAGTCAAACAGCAACAGAATGTAGTCCTAAAGCCATTAGAAGGCATCTGAAAATTAAGTGTTTCAATCATTTAAAGCGACTGCAGAAACAACGTCTTCTTGAACAGCACAAAACTAACCGACTTAAATATGCCGCCAAATACCAGACTTGGGATTAAGAGAAGTGGGAAAACGTAATCTTCTCCGATGAGAAAAAGTTTAATCTAAATGGTCCAGATGGATTTCAACACTATTGGCATGATAAAAATTTGCCCAAAGATACTTTTTCAACTCGGCATAGTGGAGGAGGGTCTTTAATGATCTGGGGAGCTTCCTCGTCAGCTGGGACCCTAAAGTTGCAAGTAGTGAAAGGGCGGCAAACATCATTGAAGTACATTTCAATGCTTGAAAATGCTTCTATCAGGACTGAAGGTCTACGTCTGTGTGGAAGAAATTGGATTTTCCAGCAAGACAACGCTGATATACACACTTCTCGACAAGCACGAGAATACTTTTCTTCAAATAATATAGAATTGTTAGATCATTGTTAGATCATCCAGCATCAATCCCATCGAAAATCTTTGGGGATAGATGGCAAAAGTCAAGGATGGAACCCAGTATGATTCGATAAAGGAACTTTCTGATTCAATTTTCAGTACATGGGATAAAATTCCTTTGCAACTGATAAAAAACTTTTTTTAAGTAATTCGTAATAACGAAGGCTATACTAAATACTGAGACCCTTTTTAGTAATTTATAATTGCTTTTGTTAAATAAATTATCAGTGATCATTATGACCAGGTAAAAATGTTTGTTTAAAAAAAAATTATTAGATCAGGGTTAACGTTTCGAATGAAGCAGATTTCATTTTTTCCATCATATTTTCCCTTTTGGCAATGGTTTCAACCATTTGTTTGATTAAAAATTCGATAATATGCGTACACGCTTACTTTCTTAAGTGGTATTATGATTTTGACCAGGACTGTATATATATATATATATATATATATATATATATATATATATATATATATATATATATATAAATACATATATAAATATAAATATGTATATATAAATATATATATAAATATATCTCTATAAATATAAATATCTATATATATATATATATATATATATATATATATATATATATATATATATATATAAATATGTAAAAAATAAAGATTACAATAAGTTTACCAAGGTAATCAAAATGGTAAACTTAAAATATATTTACAAGTAAAGTAATCTCAACCAGATGTAAAAGCTCAATAAAACCGAAAAGGAAATAGAGCTTATAATATGAACAAATGATTAATAAAACATGTTACAAGACATCTTGAAAAAGAGTTAAAAACATATTTAATTTTAAAAAGGAAGCACAAGATAAGTGGATAGTCCTTAATCCGCTTCCTATTCCCCTTACTTCACCCTTTTTTTTTTTAACCAAGTAAGATCTGTGACTTACTTGTAGTTTCACTAAATACTTTTACATGACAAAACCCGATGCCGCATTTTGCTAATTCCTGCCGTCTGATGAGAAGGAGAGTATTTCTTCGAAACTCCGCGGATTAAGGACTATCCACTTATCTTGTGCTTCCTTTTTAAAATTAAATAGGTTTTAACTCTTTTTCAAGATGTCTTGTAACATGTTTTATTAATCATTTGTTCATATATAAATATGTATATGTAAATATATATATAATATAAATATGTATATATAAATATATATATAATATAAATGTGCATATATAAATATAAATGCACCTATTAAATAGATACATTGAGATTAACTCAAAATTACCGGGGACTGGTTTTAAAATAACAATCTAGAACCCTTAAACGAAAACGGTATACATTGAAAGTAACCATATTTCAAAAAACAAACTAAAAAAAAAAATATATAAATATATATATATATATATAAATATATATATACATATATATAAATATATATATGAATATATATATAAATATATATATATAAATATATATATATAAATATATATATATAAATATATATATATATAAATATATATATAAATATATATATATATAAATATATATCAATATATATATAAATATATATAAATATATATACATATAAATAAATATATATATATAAATATATATATATAAATATATATATATAAATATATGTATATAAATATATATATATATATATATATGTAAATATATTATATATAGAGATATATGCTATCTATTAAGCTGAATTTTTATGCTATATTGGGCAATGGTAATATTACTAAAACATTTAATTCGCAGGGCTGGATATAAACAAAGAATATTGCACAAAGAAAACCGAGACTCGTCACCTTAGTTGTCATTACATGCCAGTACAAAAATCATTTGTTTAGTAATATTATCCGCAAATAATCTTAATACATAATATACTGTCGGAAATAAATTTCAATATCAATCACACACACGCACACACACACATACATATATATACATATATATAAATATATATAAATATATATATATATATAAATATATATATAAATATATATTTATAAATATAAATATATATATATATAAATATAAATAGATATATATATATATAAATATAGTTAGTTAGTTTTGTGTATATCCGTTAGGAGCGTTGAGTGAAATTTGAAGAATAAAACATGTATAAATAAATTTGAAGCCAAAACTGCAACGCGAAATATATTTCATCTATCCGGCTTCATAAAAACCCTGCAGTTAACAAAATAACGTGAACTCTTCATGGAACTATCTTCCACTACATCATGTCAAGGAAGGAGAGAAAAAAAAAAGATTGATAAAGGAGTCTTACTCCGAAATATATTTCTTTAAAAATAAACACCTGTTTACTTTATAAAAATTTCGCATTGCAGTTTTGGCTTCAAATTTATTTATACCTGTTTTATTCTTCAAATTTCACTCAACGCTTCGAACGGATATACACAAAAATAACTAACCAGATTTTCAAAATGCGCAACCACGCTTCACCTATCCGGCTCCATAAAAACCCCGCAGTTAACAACATCACGTGGACTCTTCATCGAACTATCTTCCACTACATCATGTCGAGGAAGAAGAGAAAAAAAAGATTGATAAAGGAGTCTTATTCCGAAATTTATTTATTTAAAAATAAACACCTGTTTATTTCATAAAAAATTTCGCGTGGCAGTTTTGGCTTCAAATGTATTTATACATGTTTTATTCTTATATATATATATATATATATATATATATATATATATATATATATATATATATTTATATATATATAATATATAAAAATATATATATATAAATATATATAAATATATATATAAATATATATATATATAAATATATGTATTTATATATACAGTTGTGCCCGATATTATTCATACCCCCCTTGAAAATTGAGTTTATTAGGTGTAACTTTGTTAGAATTTATTGTTTACGTCCATATTGATACATATTCTTAATAAACCTCTTCTGATCATTTTCGTCATCTTAAAATCTCGGGATACTTGTAATAAAAGAAATATACAGCTATTTATAAAATCTGCAATGTTCAAAAATAATCATACCCCCTTATTTTTTCAGTATTAATCGAGTTTCTGACTGTTTGTTTCCTGTTTGATTCTTATTTTGAATGCTTTTATACAACCTTTGATTAATTTCATTTCGTTTTTTGCATTTTTCAGAAATTAAAATGATATCAACTGAAAACCAATAAAAGAATAAAAATTATTATAATGGGGAAAAAAAAAGAGCTTAGTAATGATCTTAGGACTAAAATTGCGAATTCACATAAGGATGGTTTAGGTTAAAAGTCAATTTCCAAGAAATTTGAGGTCCCTACAGCAGCAGTACAGAGCATCATCAAAAAATTCCAGAGCCACCACACAACAAACAACTTGATTGGTAGAGGAAGGAAAAGGAAACTGTCTGCTAGAGCCACCAGGAATATTGTAAGAAGTGTTAATGCAAATCCAACCACCACTACTAATGACATTTTAGAAAATCTGGAGTCTTCTGGCATAAAAATATCAAGGCAAACATTGCAAAGGACTCTGCATGAAAATGGTCTGAAAGGAAGAAGACCAAGAAGGACTCCATTGCACACCGGAAAACACCTTGCAGCACGTCTAAAGTTTACTAGGAACCATGTGAATTCTCCAGAGTCCGTTTTCTCAAGTATTTTGTGGACTCACGAAACAAAAATTGAATTGTTTGGCCATATGGATGCTTCTTACGTTTGGAGGAAGAAAGGAGAAGCTTACAACCCAAAGAACACCATACCCACGATGAAACATGGTGGTGGTAGCCTAATGTTTTGGGGCTCCTTTTCGGCTAGTTGTCCAGGTAGTTTGGTCAAGATAGATGGAACCATGAAGAAGGAGCAATATTTGGAGATACTCCAGAAAAACATTAGACAGGATGCGGAGAAGCTCCATTTAGGACCAAACTGGGTCCTTCAACAGGATAATGATCCAAAACATACTGCCAAAATAGTCAAGAAATGGTTTGAGGATAATCAAATTAATGTCTTGGAATGGCCTAGCCAGAGTCCCGACCTGAACCCTATCGAAAACCTCTGGCACATATTGAAAACTGAGGTTAAAAAGCGGAAACCTAGAAATTTGAGGGATTTGGAGAACTACTGCATTGAAGAATGGTCAAAAATCAGTGTTGATGCTTGTAAAAACCTTGTTGATAAATATCCAAAACGGTTACAGGCAGTTATTAAGAATAAAGGGCATGCTATTGACTATTAGTAAGAGAGGTATGAATAATTTTGAACTAGTGCCATTATTGTTTTTCTTTGTATAATGTTTCAAACTTGCATAATTTATTTATTTGTTGAGTTTAAATTAAATGCTTATGCTTGATTTATTGTTTGAAATCCCTTTAATATTGTCTACCTTCTGGTTTGAGCAATAATCTTATAGAAATCTGAAAGATCCGACGGGTATGAATAATATCGGGCACAAGTGTATATATATAAATATATATGTATATATAAATATATATATAAATATATATATAAATATATTTATGTATAAATATATATATAAATATATATATAAATATATATAAATATATATATAAATATATATATAAATATATTTATGTATAAATATATATATAAATATATATATAAATATATATAAATATATATATGAATAGATATATGTATATAAATATATATATACATATATATACAAATATATATATATAAATATATATATATAAATATATATATAAATATATATATATATAAATATATATATATATATATATAAAATTCATTTATACAAACATTGATGACTGCATATGTGCATACATGTTTCTGTAATCACCCGTGTTGTAGGATGACGTCTTCAGGCCAAGTAAATGAATTTAATATACCTGCTCTGTTCACTCATTGAGCACTCTTTGGTAGACACATGTTGTTTCATTGGAAGTACTTCTAGAAACTAAACTCTACTGGCTAAATATATATATATATAAATATATATATAAATATATATGTAAATATATATATATATATATAAATATATTTATAAATATATATATATGTAAATATATATATATATATATAAATATTTATATATATAGATATATATACATAAATATATCTATAAATATATCTATATATATATGTATGCATACATATTTATATATATATATGTATATATATATATATATATATATATATATATATATATAAATATTGTGTATATTTAGGCAGCATTTTCACATTTAGACAAATATTATTGAATACCACGGAATTTTTCTGTTTTAGAGTTTCCCCTTTTATCTTCTCCAATCTCCGAATAGTCCTTTTTGTATTCTTCTCGAAATTGTATATGTTCGATCCATAATCGCGTGCGCTTTCGACAGAAGTACTTCTATCATCCTCAGGCATATTGTAGAAATAAATGTAGAAATTGTTTTTTAATTTACGTATATATGCATTTTTTCTAGTCACGTGGTAGATTATTACAAGTTAGGTGGGCGGGCATTTTTTTTTTACATATATTAAACACATTTATATATACAAACACATATATACATATTCAAAAATTTATCACAAACATTTTAAAACGTTCCGGCTGGACTCATAATTAATATTATTTTTATTATTATTATTATTATTATTATTATTATTATTATTATTATTATTATTATTATTATTATTAATAATAATAATAATAATAATAATAATAATAATAATAATAATAATAATAAACCAACCCCGGACAAGAACAACCATACTATAAATAAAAATACTAATAACGAACAAGATAAATGCAACTGTAGACACCGCACACATTGCCCAGTTCAAAATAAATGTCTAACCAAAAGCGTGGTTTATCAGGCAACAATATTTGCGAAAGAAAACCCGAATAACAAGAAATATTACGTAGGCATGACTTCATTAGATTTCAAAACCCGATACTATGACCACAAAAGTACATTCAAAAATAACATATATTTATATATAAACTATAAAAACAAAAATAAAAAAAAACACTAACCTAGTTTTAAAACAGATTCTTTGTCCGATAAAATGCATGCCCATTGTCTGATAGGAAGGGATGCGGTGGATACTAGAAAGCTGATTGGCTAACTAAAATCTCAATAGGAGAGGAGCATATAAAAACGATAAACAACCACAGAATTCGCGCATAAGCCTGAGGAGTCCTAGAGTGGATGAAACGCCGAATATTCAGTGTAGCTTAATCGCCATATATATTTTATAAATTACTAACTAGCTCTACCTGCGTATTGAGCACTTTTGAAGTAAATACTTAATATTTACGCATAAATCTATACTTTCGCATATTAATTTTATGTGAGTAAATTAAGTAGCTATATATATATATGTGTGTGTGTGTGTGTGTGTGTGTGTGTGAAATGTGATAATTAAAGGTTAAATGATACTTTATAATATCATTAAATGAATAAAGAAAGGGAAAAACACCTTCCATGACATGATATTTCAAAGCTAAGTGCTTCTCATCAAAAGAGGCAAAAAGTAAGGAATATACATTTACAAAATAAACAAAACTGCCGATTTTAGGATATATGTTTAGAAATGAGATAGAAAAAGTATAAGAACACGGTAGTAGGCAATAAATTAAAGGAAGAGTTAGAAGAATCGGGACAAATAAAAGTAGAAAAAAGACAGAAGAAAAGAATAGAAAAAGAAAAATATATATGTCATCAATGATGAGAGAGATAAATAAGAAAACAGAAAAAGTCCAAAGTTTATAGGATTTTCATAGTGTAGACCATGAAACAGCATTCGGTGATTTAGAGAATCGTCCAATCAGTAAAGAGTCAATGGTTAGAATCCAAGGTAAAAGTTCGGAGTTGAAGTCTCCTTAAAAGAAACATTCGACACGTTGACAGATCATCCGTTGAAATGCAGAAATGTTAAGAAATAATAAAATAAAAAAAAAACACAGTGGTGTACAAGCAAAGATAGAGAAACAATTAAACAAAATGAATATATACGATTTAGTAAACATCTTCACAATGTTTTTTTTAATTGGTCGTTTGATGCTATATATTCAACTGAAAATAATTGAATAATGAAATTTATAGAAAATTATTTTAAAATACCCCTCCCCCAAAATAAAAAGAAATCCGGCGTTTAAGTCTCAACGCACAAAAAAGTTTGCCTGCTAGAAATAATACGCCAGGATAAAAAATAGTAAGCAAAAAAATATTATAGCGAATAAAAAAAATAGTCATTTCATTCAATTTAAAATAGAATATAACGTACGCAGCGAAATCAAAAAAAAAAAAAAAAAAAAAGAAAAAAAGAGAAAAGATAGGGAAAAGGAAAAAAAGGTAGAGAAATAAGGCTAATATAAAAATTTAGACGGATAAAGGACAAAAAGAGGGAAATAAAGAATATGAAATTGATAAATGTGTCAAAAAAGCGAACAGATACAAATAGAGTTGCATGGAGGCATATCGCTTAGTACTTGTAGTGAAGAAAAATAATAAATAAAATAAGAATAAAATAAATATAAAAAATATATATTCATATACATAGAGAGATGTACGAACACATAAATGCACACACAAACATTATGACCGACAGGAATTGTTAACCTACACTAATGATTACGTAAGTACGAAACAATAGTGTCTGTAGGTATAAATGAATAATTCTTATTTAATTATAATTATTAAGCCACTTTAAGAATAATTAAGAATGGGCACTGTCTGCAGAGTTATAACTTAGGCAATCAACACGCGTCTATGCAATGTTCACGAATTCAGGTCGTTCAAACACTCTAGATTATCATATGCACTCGCCTGAATTCGGAGTTTAATAGTTCTTAATGCCGTTCGTTCTTGTAGCAATTGTTTGCTGACCCTGGGGTAGAGGTCTGTTAAATGGAGCAAAACGTGGCTTCGAGGCAGAGTTCGAATCTTATGACTGGCAGGAATTGTCGCCCTACACTAAGGATTGCGTAAGCATGAAACACTAGAGTTTGTAGGTAATATATATATATATATATATATATATATATATATATATATATATATATATAATCGCAATTATACATTCACCATGAATATTGCCCAAAACAAAGAACACAGAAAATTTTTTTACTGAGATTTTAAAAGGAAAAGTTTACGTGGGGATTGAACAACAATGGCGATACATCGCGTTGTGATTACAGTGAATACAAATAAAAGAAAGATATAAAAAATAATAAAATAAATATGCATGCAGATATGTATATACACATACATAGGCACAGTTATGCATACATATATACACACACACACACACACATATATATATATATATATATATATATATATATATCTATCAGAGACGCGGTAGCACTCTCTATATAGGGATGGCCCGTACACGCCTATATACGCCTACAAAACAAAACTATCCAAATCTCAACTAAAATCAACTTATAAGTTTCAAAAAGCACATATTCTTACAGAGAAGCGTCTTACGAATCCAGCGAGTGTCAGAACGTCGGTTAAAATGTCAAAAGAGAGCAAAAAAAAAAAAGGGTACAAAAATGGCCAATTGTTCTTCTTTCTTCTTTCTTCTTCTGCTTTCTTCTTTCTTTTGAGACGATGTATCTCGGTGTACAAACGGTCTCTGACAACAGTTCAAGCATCAATCGACTGCCCTTTACACGGAGAAGTGCAGTGACCCATCGCTTTTTAGCTAACTCCATAATTAAATAAGATTACGTGTAATAACAAGTTTTAAACACTATATACCCAATGTAGACAGACCACTTCGAACACGGAACTTCTCTCAAAAGGGACAGCTCCAAATAATACACCGGATGCTCACAGACGTTCCAGTTTGCCAGTGGCCTATATTTCTTGGACGCTGAATATTTGAGGTGAACGTTAAGGTTTTTTATTTAAACAGTAACCCACCAGCGTTAATGAAACCACGAAATCTTTATCTCAGTTGATCAAAAGGTCGACCTAGACGAGAGTACCCAAAATGGCCGACCAGGACTGAGATATGACACTTGACCGGATGTAATGGAAGAAATATCTCATGTATTTAATTTAAGCCGTCGTTTCGTATCTTACAACATCGTATCTTACAACATATACAACAAATACTTTTTTTCAATTCTGATAATTTTATATAAATATTTATTAAATATAGATTATTAAAGAAAAAGTTACAATAAAGTATTTGTTGTATATGTTGTAAGATACGATGTTGTAAGATACGAAACGACGGCTTAAATTAAATACATGAGATATTTCTTCCATTACATCCGGTCAAGTGTCATATCTCAGTCCTGGTCGGCCATTTTGGGTACTCTCGTCTAGGTCGACCGATCAAAATTGTTATAAGAGTAACCTATCAGCAAGTACGACGTCAAAAAACAATGTTATAAAAACAAATAATTCTTCAGATGTTGGACTGTAAAATATGTACAAAATGTCAATGCTGTGACCAGGATTCGAACCCAGGTTAGCGCGGCCACAAACGTGGGGTCCTAACCTCTAGACGATCACGGCTAACACTGACGTCTGTCGCTCTTGGCAGAAAGACACATGACTACTGTTAAACTATTGAAAAATAAGGAGGAAACTTGAAATTCTCACGCATGCGCAACAATACACTATAGCAACCATTGTTAAATGCAGCTGAATCTCTTCGCTCGCTAAGAAAAGTAGATCAGACCAGTTCTTCTAAGAACTCACCAAACGCCAAAGGAAATAAGTTAAATTAACCGCAAAAGAAACTCCAAGAAAGTCATCTTCTAAGAACTCACTGGAAGCTGACCAAAAAGAATCAAAATCCAAGCCCTAGCCACAAAAATAACTAGATATTGTGGCTACTATACACAATCTACTAATAAAAACAAGTAAGGTTTCTAAAATAAACTACAATAAATTAACCAAGTAACCTCACACTGTCACTGATTAGGACTTCATATAAAGATAACAACTACACTATTAGTGTATATACCGTTCCACACTTTAACTATTGGTGACGGGGCAGTATCTCAATTCTACGAGAGTTGTCTTGCTATAAGATAAGTGATATTATAGTAAGATACACATAAGTTTTATATGTTTACATTTAATAAAAAATGCCAAAGTCAGCACGTAGTAAAAAAGCTCAGAGAAATATAGACTATGAAAAAAACAAAGTCAAGGTATTATCTGAGCAAAAAGAATACTATCAGAAAAATGCTGAAATAATAAAAATTAAGTATCATGCAAATCCTGAGGCAAAGAAGGCTGCCTCACGTGCTGACTCAAAAGCACGGTATAACAGGGATCCCGAGGGGAAAAAAACTGCCTCACATGCTCTTTATAACAAAGAACTAGAAAAAAGAAGGCTGCCTCACGTGCTGACTCAAAAGCACGGTATAACAGGGATTCTGAGGAGAAAAAAGCTGCCTCGCGTGCTCTTTATAACAAAGAACCAGAAAAAAAGAAGGCTGCCTCACGTGCTCTTTATAACAAAGAACCAGAAAAAAAGAAGGCTGTCTCACGTGCTGACTCAAAAGCACGGTATAACAGGGATTCCGAGGGAAAAAGCTGCCTCACGTGCTCTTTATAACAAAGAACCAGAAAAAAAGAAGGCTGCCTCACGTGCTGACTCAAAAGCACGGTATAACAGGGATTCCGAGGGAAAAAAAGCTGCCTCACGTGCTCTTTATAACAAAGAACCAGAAAAAAGAAGGCTGCCTCACGTGCTGACTCAAAAGCACGGTATAACAGGGATCCCAAGGGGAAAAAAGCTGCCTCATGCACAAACTATTATAAATATAAATATCAAAAACTGCCAAATCTTTGCCAAAACGCTAAAGAATGAACCAAGAAAAAATTAATAGTGAAGGTATGAACATTTTAGAACTTTATAATACTCTAACTGTTTTATCAGAGAGGCGGTAGCACTCTCTATGTAATATAGAACCGATGGAGGACCAAGAGGCAACTCCTAAGGCCCAAAACCCAAAGACCTAAAACCCAGCAGGAAGCGACCTGCTACTAATGGAGGCGGCAATGAGCCGCCTCCTAAAAAAGACAATACTATCATGAATGTAAGTTTAAAAATAAGACTGTAAGTAAAAATACTAATTAACAAGAATAAAAAAGCATTGGAAATGCAAAAGGATATAGGGATGGTATGCCAAAAAGTATACAAACAAGATAGCTATGAATGGCTAGGCATATGGAAATAGAATTGCATCCAAAGTATAGCCCTATAGCTTTTTACAACCGTAATGATGGCACGGAATGAAGATTGGAGAAAAGCTATAGGGCTATACTTTGGATGCAATTCTATTTCCATGTGCCTAGCCATTCATAGCTATCTTGTTTGTATACTTTTTGGCATACCATCCCTATATCCTTTTGCATTTCCAATGCTTTTTTATTCTTGTATATATATATATACAAACATACACACATAAATTAGTATCTATATTTAGAAGTAGAGAAAAGAAAGAAAAAAGGAAAAGTAAAGGCAAGAATTTGTATCCAGAAGTGGAATATAATGAAAACAATATTTGGGATTTCAGAAAAAAATCTTAGATAATAAATTAGAAGTTAAAAATCTATGCGAATTAAGTTTAAATTTATCCTATAGATTTGCTGAATAAGAAAAATAAAGATAGAGGAATCAGTCATATAGAAGGTATTAAAAGCAAATAAAGGGATGGAATAGATTTATTAAAATATTGAAGTCTATGTAAATTTGATGGAAATAAAACAAACTAATAAGATAAGAGGATAAAGCTGGTGTATCTGTTCATACCAGGGATTGAGCGTATTTTAAATTTCCCTTATATTTTAGGAATTTATGAAAAAGGAAGTATTAAGGCTACTTCAGAAGTGCAGTCGACAGTACTTTGAATCGGGTATATATATATATAATTTAGATTAAAAAGAATAGACCATTTTAAGATATTGGCATAAAAGCTCTTAACTAATGCGGTTAAAAAAGTTTTTTTTTTTTTTTAAATAATATAAGCTCCGATGTAGGTGAAAGCATTCGGAAAAATAAGATCATACATTGAATCATTGGAATTAGTAGTGAGGAATAGAGAGAATTCGGTTCCATTATAATAGACTTGTAGAATTAACTGAAGGAATATATTGGTTGAGGGATTCCGAAAGGATGCTGGTGGCTATCATTTAACAGTATATCAGGAAGAATAAATTCTTGTGTGCTTTCTATAGAGTTTCTACTTTGTAAAGGAGGAGAATAAGTGGTATGATTTGTATTATTAATGCAATTAGAATAAAGTAACTCAGTTATAATACCGGAGAGTATTCTGTCACTGTGCATACAATTATTCTTATGGACACATATACAGGAGGCTTGCAATTACAATTCAAATGATTAGTTACTTGCAAATTATCGGATTGGGCATCATTCATTTTTCTATAGTTCGAATCAATTATAGCTTGTACTATATTTGGCTTAGTAGAGAAAAGCGATTTTAACAGTATTTTTATTCAATACTAGCAGGCCACCAGGCATTGCTCGGTCGTAAAATACGCTTAAATATGATATTTTGATTAATGCAGATTTCGTACTTATTATATTATATTGAACACAATATATAGTTGTGTATTTGATTGTAGTAGAATATGTTAATGCAATATAATAACTCTAGTATTTATTTTATTGGTTTTAAATGGAGGGGGAGACGGATAGTGGAAAATATTGTCAAGGATTATATGCATAGATTTTTTGAGTGGTACATTAGTGCATAAGCTTTCTACGTTAAGAGAAGCTTTTAAGGATTTGTAATAGTTCTGTGTTTATTTAACAATGTATTTACTGGGTAATTATGGGATGATGAGTTCATTTAGGATTTTTGTTAAGGAATGGATTAGAGTGGTGACTTGTGATGTAACAAGTCGGAGGAGAGGGATGGGTTTGTGCATTTTAAGGGTTCGGGTTTCTAACTTCCGATAATTTTGAGAAGTTGGTCATTTCCGATTTAAGCATTAGTGATAGTAAATAGTTTTTTGACTTGTGACTTTAATATACTCGTCTGTTATTGTTGACGTTTTTGTATTTTGTATTTTGTATTGGTCCTCGAGGATAGTTTGCAGTTTTGTGTGATAGCCAAATTTATTGAGTTCTATGAGGATGTTTTTATCGGCCTTTTTTATCGTATTAGAGTTCATTAGCAGCCTTTTTAGTTTAACTTTTAAGATTGAATTTGATTTTTACTTCTTATTTTGTCGGTCGTTTATCGCTTCTGCTTTTAGTAGTTCAGGACAGCCAGGGTGTGTTGTGATATTATTTATGTTCAATTTTAGTTATATTTTCGTATATATATATGTTTTTGTAATTGAACCGATTGAATAAGTTGCAATTCGGTCCAATGTTTAGAAATTCGTTTTGGTGTTCTGTTAGATCATGGTCCGATAGGTTGTGTAGTTGGATGGTAGGATAGTTCCTTTATATAAAGAGTTTATTATTTTTTTAAAGATTGTAATCCGATGTGAGTGTTCAAAGTTAATGAAGTTGTTGTTAGATCTGAGTATTTTGTTCTGCCGTAATCCGGTCATGCAGCTTTTTTTCGAGTCCATCAAGTCCCCAGAGTGTTTCCGAATATATATATATAAAGCTAAAAGTTTGTGTGTCTGTTGATCTGTATATGAGTAAGCTCCTATATGGTGCGCTATTATACCAAACTGACCATATACTATGATAGAAGAGGTATCACGGTCTGAAATAAGTATGATAAAATGGGGATCAAGGGGTGGTCATTTGTAAGGGCCAACCCTATGCACGCTTTAATCGTTTCACCTAGAGCTACGAAATTTAGCAGGATAACCCAGCATAGAAAAGGTAAAATTTTGACAGATTGTATCACTCACTCCCATCAATGAGGGTGTGGCTCCAGGAGGTCACTTATAACCGGAAACTCTGTGCATGCTCACACCGTTTGATGTACACTCGTAGACAGGATAACCCACCATAGGGGAAAAAGTTTTGACGCATTACACTGCTCACCCTCACCAATGTGAGTGAGGCCCCAGTGGTGTCACTTATAACTGGGAAATCTCCGCACGCACACACCGTTCGACGTAGAGCTACCGAACTTGCCATTATAATCCACCATTGGAAGGAGGGTTTACGGGTTACATCGCTCACTCCCACCTCATGAGGTCACTTATAATGAGGAACCCTTAATTAGTGTTCATACGTTTGCGCCAATAAATATTCCCTCTTCTACCCCTCATGTTCATTTCAGAAATTTCCTCTCCAAGATTATCCGAGCTATGCCGAGTGTGTCTGTGTATCTATATTCTGTCCGTCTGTACATATATATGACAATGTAATAATGTTAAACGTCTGTCTATCTGTCTGTCTGTAAGACGAAAAAGGATATTACATGCAAAAACTATGTAGAAATAAGTATTAATTTAAAAGAATTTCAAAGTTATTTACATTGTTATATAAATCAGAGTCAATTTTTAAAAACACCTTTGGAACCCAGTCAACGACGGGCACTTCTGCTAGTATATATATATATATATATATATATATATATATATATATATATATACACTCACACAACATAACCCCCGATATAAGGGACTTCGTCTCCAGTCCCTAAGGTCTCTTATATCCGGGTTACACTTATATCCGGGGTTCTTATATCCGGTTACACTATACATTAACACAGGCTCCAATTTGGGACCAGCGAAAATATATCTTATACCGTTTTTCTTATATTCGGGTCTCTTATATCCGGGTTACACTGTATGTATATATATATATATATATATATATATATATATATATATAATTTTAAATAAATAAGAATGTAAATATATAAAGTACTAATCAGAATAGGGGGTGATAAGTAGTCAAATAGATTAATCTTAATCTTATAAATACATCACTGGTAAAATTTAAAAAAATACCCATTTTGAATTTGGAAACAGACAAATCTCACAAGTAAGGAAGACGTTTTTTATAACAGGAATAGGCTAGCCAAATTAATCAAGAGTGGGAAACTAGATCTAATATCTGTAACAAAACTTTGTTCTTGAGATTAAGGGAGGTGATGTTTGATCAACACTGCTGGGGAGCCATAATATAATATGCTGTTTTGTTTTTATATCCCTGAAACAGTGTGAAAATTCCTTAAATTAACATTAGGACTATAGTGAATTCTAGAGAGAAAGTTAATGCATTGATTGCAGGTAGTTAAATAACTTACTGACTAAATAGTTTTTAACGAATGATAGAAAATGTAAAAATTAATTTTTTGATATAGTTTTAAAGGTAAAAAACTTCTAAGACATATATATATATATATATATATATATATATATATATATATATATATATAGTCAGGTGAAACAATATTAAAACAGTTGTATGTTATATTGCATTAGAAGGATGATATTTTTGTTGTTATAACACCCGTTTTAAACGTATAAATCGTATGTATTGTTGTTTAGCCAGGAGGATATGATATCAACGTGTAAGTCATGTTATATCACAGTTATCACACGGGTATATATTACAGTTCATATTACATAAGGTATCATTTTTTATAAGAAGAATATATGTTTCATACCCTCTATTTTCCTGCTGAGCTCTGTGACGAAACATGAAATGACCAACACCATCCAATTGAGACATCTGTTCTTCCTTCTTTTGTAAAACCACAGAACACCACTTCATATTTTTAAATATAAATTTATTTCAGTTGTCTCAAATGGCATTCACAAAGAGTCTGCCTTTCTTGTTTACATGTTTGTTCTACCCAGCCACGCTTCCTGGCCGTCTGTTCACTCCCGTGACCAAGCTCCAACTCTCCCACCTGTTCACTCTCGTGATCAAACTCCAACTCTAACCTTCCTGACCTCTTCACCTCAGTTCCAGTGACGTAACTAACTAAAAGACACGTCCCCCTAACATGACCTTTCCGCCACGTACGCCTATCCAAGGTTATTTTGTTTATATTTAACTTAGCTAATTTATGTAAACATCCTCAGTTAAGCCCATTGTTACACTTTATTCTATAAACAATAAATAACTACCAATATAAACTATTTTAAAAATATCATTGAATTGATAAATCGATAATAACGAATTAACTTTAAACAGCGTTAATTATCTGACATATATATGAATCAAGGTATAAACGATAAATGTTATATGGACACATTTCAATCCGAAAAACAGCAATTCTTCCACCTTTCTCAGAAAAATTGCTTACGGAATGTGAGGGATTATAATAAAGGCGAAAGTTGCCGAAACTAAATCGAAGATCCACTTTCTATACTTCCATATTCTTTTTACTCTGTATGTAAAAGCACAAACACAATTCTTTCTATTTATAGGAGTGACAATTGACAGGCACATGTTTGAACATGCGAATCATTTGTTTTACTCTTGCAACAGGCAATCGACGCAGCAATAAACTAAACATGTCAAATTAGGTCATTCAAGTCGCCATTTGAAACATAAGCGCACGAACAAGACAAGATGTGAAAATCATTTTACAGTCAGAGTCGCATTCCACATAATAAGCCAAGCTCATCGTTAGTGAAGCATATCAATCTGGACGCCAAGGTCAAATAAAACACATTTCACAACTAATTTTTTATTGCACTATTTTCCCTAACATTCATATACTAATAATTATTATGCGAAATTGAAATAAATGAATATAGACTACTCATTAAAAAACACACGGGTGAACATTAAAATTATTAAACTAAACTAAATAAAAAAAAAGAAAATTATATTTTTAAAGATTACGATGGCTGTTTTTTACTCCCATTCTTACAGGAATTACAACAACAAATGGAAATACGAATATAAAACTATGAAATGTTCACCAAATCAATGGATTAGCAGAATTTGAAAATTAACACACACACACACACACACACACACACACACACACACACACACACACACACACACACACACACATATATATATATATATATATATATATATATATATATATATGGCATGTGTGAGAGTGGGGAGTTAAAATGTAGCAAATTATGATTTACAAAAAATTTCCGTTGTTTATAAAACAATGGATACACGATGAAGTGATTTGCTTCTTTATTCAATGAAGTTTAAAATGTTTGGCTTTTTTTTCTTCAGTGAAAGTATTAGCAAAATAATTTTATATAACATTGCTGGTTAGCGCCCGGGTTGAAAGCTTCTAAGTTTTAAAGAAAATAATGTTCGAAAGATTATATAAAGATATATACAGTTGCCAAAAACTGGATATGTTTTAGTGTTTTTATTTAGTGTAACATGTTTATTCAGTTCGGAAAACATACAGTATTTATCGATGTATTGGAAAATTAAAAATGGCGCCCGATTCTCTCTATGACACGGTAAGTTTGGGAAAAGGAATTAAAAATCTAAAATATACAAAATACTGTTTAAAAATCACCGAATGTATGTCAGCCTTTGTAACGGTAACATATTGGGATAGTTTCTAACAGTATTTTGTCTAGTTTTTTTTTATAACTCCTTTTCCCAAACTTACCGTGTCAAAAGAGAGTCGGCGCCATTTTTAACTCTCCAGTACATCGGTAAACACATTGTTTTCTGAGCTGAATAAACATGTTACATTAAATAAAAACACTAAAAACATATCCAATTACGTAAAAAATGTAACTTATCTTGCCTTTGATAAAATTTGTTATATATTTGTTTTTTTTTTGACAACTTTTTCGAATCTATGTGTACAGTAATACAAACTCAAAATGTCTTATTTCAACTTTCAAAAGTTTGCATGACTTGCACAAACCAAAAGTTAGAAATGAATTCGGTCAATTCTTTAGTCATAGACCGCATTGTAGATTTTTTCTACTTACAGCATTTTGAAAAATACACTTTTTCTCAGGTGAAATTCTTCGTTGTTAAAAAAACTTTGTGGGGCCAATCTTTACTTTTACAAAGGAGGTTGAAAAATCCAAGTTTGTCGAACAGAAGTTAGTCGTTTATCCAAAGGAGATTCTTGTGGGCCCTTTTTTTGAATCAATACGTTGCCAATGTTTTGGTCTTGTCTAGATAGGGCCACAACATTAAGGTGAAAGCATCCTGGTGTTGACTGCGAGCTGATTTGATTCTTAGTTTGTGTTGAAAAATGTAAAATTTCGAAAAAAAAAACACAAAAAAACAAACAAACAAAAAACAAAAAACAAAAAAAAAACATAATTGATCAATTTTTATTGAAGAATGTTTGAAAGTAATTGACAGTTTAAGAAAATATAAGACAATCTTTTGTGAGTCATTTACCGAACGGCTAATTAGGAGACATTCAGTTGAATACCATGCATTTTTAATTTAAAAGTTCTTATATGAGAATTACGATTTTAAATGCTATTTATTCTTTTGTAAATAGATGACGTATTTAATGTATAAATTGAATACAATTATTTGAATACAAGGTGCTATTTTATCAATTACTCCAGTGCGATTGTTTAAACATTTTCCAACTGTATTTGTGTGCCACACTACTTCCAAGACCAATTTAAATTAAACTAGCCAATTCCGTCGGCCCAGTCGAAAGCCTCGTGAGAGCGTAAAAGTTTAATACGACAGGGTGAGTTAAATAAAATGGATCTTACTCATAGAATCGTTAATACAATTCATACTCTTTTCTGCAACATAATCATATTCGGTACAAGTAAACTTCTATCTATATAGGATATGTTCACTAAATTCCGCCACGGATATCCAAGAATCTTTGTTTTATCGCTATTTGATTTAACTGACCCATTTGACAATGTAACGCTATTTCTAATAACGAGTAACGCCAGATTGTCTTGCTATAAGCAAACTCGATGAGTCAATTGTGGTCATGTTTCATGGCCCGTGGTACAGTTGATAGAGACGTTGAATATCTACAGTTCCAGGTGAGAATTGTCTGAAGATAGCGGTATCAATCCTACCCAAAACCGGCCAAGGGCTTACTTGGCCAAAACGTGATGAGACGACAACAACTGCGGAAGGCAGTAATTGCAGTGAATGCTGTCAGGAGATTCAAAGTTCCTATCCGTCGCGATTACCACCTGATGAAGGCCAGAGGAGTAGTTGACTGAAACGTCGTGAAACAACTAAGAAAAAATGAGGATAATAGTCCGCAATAAATAAAAAATAATAAATAATACTCATCACAATGAATTACAATTAAATATATCATCGAACTACCTTATAAACAAAAACAAACAAAAAAAACCCGTTGAACATTCACGACTGCAACATATTAGACAAGATTAGCGTATTGGACTTGATTAGAGTTTATTTGTATATGACAAGGTTAAATTGTGGAATAGGTTGTGAATGATGATAACGATTCTATCAGTGCCATTTTTCGATTTAAAAAGGAAACAGGATTGTCTTGTTTATTTATTAACATATGTAGGTATCATTAATATTCTGAAAAATGCAATCGTCCGAACTTTGTGAAAATGGCAACGAAAAAGATGAATAAATCAGTCCAAAATAAATAAATAATGTAATCTTATTCTCTTTTTGCCTTTTTCTTTCTACAGACAAATGCAAAACATTTGCGCGCCAAATAAACCGTCACAAACAAAACAAAGAAAATGGCCGCGAAAACAACGGCCAAAATATCTAGCATAAGAAATTGATACAACGGAATATTCTGAAGTTCTGATCGCAAATGGTCGCCTCCATATTTCACGATCTTGTTTATAAGATTCCCAACTTTTTCAGATGGAAGTTGTCGTTTAGATCGAAATAACTCGCTGGCCTTTGCAATGTTTTTCTTGTACTTTGGATTCTCAATCACCTCCTTAATATTTTCAACCAACTCGTCTACTGTGAAATTATAAAGATTCATTAAAATCCCGAAACCTTTCAATTTCATCCCTTCACTATTAAAGAACTGATCCGCAATCACTGGAAAGCTAATGACCGGGACAGCGTGATAAAGACTTTCATATCTCCCACTATTCCCGCAGTGTGTGATGAATAATTTAGTATTTGGATGAGCAAGAAGATCGTTCTGAGGCAGCCATTTTGTTAGGAGTATATTTTGGCGGGAATAAGAAGAATTTGATTGTTTCCAGACGACATCGTATTTAACCTTACTAAACGCTTCGGCCATTTTATTAGCGTAAACATCCCAATCGGGACCGACAACAGTTCCCGGAGACACAACAATAACTCCATTTTTAGAAGCTTTAACAAAATCCAGAAAATTTCCCCTCAGCGGTATTGCCGGGCGTAGGGCTATTCCTCCTATGTATTTCGTATTTGGAAGCGCCGGAAATGGCGAATTCAGATGCAAGTCAGCATCTACAATGTAAAGTTTTGTTTGCCGTATAAGATCATCAAATGAAATATCTGCTCGTTCGGGTGCATAGTCTTTTATCTTTCTACCAGGGGATCCTTCGGCTGGTCTAATATATTGTAGTAAATTAAAGAACACATTAGAGATTCTTTCTTTAAATGAAGTTGCTACAGCCGGGCCGATCGGTACAAATGAAAGAACTGAAATTGCCCATGGTGTTCGATGTATGTTGATCTGGTTGTGTAACCCTTGAAGGATAAATGGTACATCCAGTTTATATGCCAAAACAACTAGACAGTTGCTCAAAAAGTTTGCATCTACAACGACGAGGGAAACATTGAAAGATTTTAACTGTAAAAAGAGTTCGTCGTTAAGAAGATAGCGATCACATAGTCTATGGTATGCCGCCATTGCTTTCTTGAGCGGAGGGTTGCTTCGAAACCGTAGCACCTCAAACATATATAGGTTGAATATCTCGAACTCGGGAAAATCCTCGATGATGAAATAATTAACGTCTTTTGTTATTGGACCAAACTTTCCATTAAATTCCTCAGAAATGCCGACGTAGCTGGTATGGCCAAATTTTGTCAATTTTTCAGCTACTCTCACCATTGGGTTGATATGGCTGTAGTATGGTAAAGATAGAAACAAAATATTTTCTGATTTTGTCAATGGAAAATGCAGACTGACGAGAATTATTGCATTTAAAATCTGTTCCAACTTCATCGTCTCTTACAACGGTTTTTCTTTGAAAAACATTTAATCAACCTGCAAAAGATAGTAGAAACAAGTTAATATTAATAATCTCTATAGTAATACGATAGCGTGCCATTTTGAGTATCACGCTTAAATCAGTTTTCTTCCAAGTGTCTGTCGTTTAATTGTTATGACTAGGCTTACGACAATAGAATATTCGTTTCTTGTTTTCACTCTCGGCTATATATTCGACAGTTACACACAGTTAATTGAAAACCACATCACTATATAAAACATAATATATTAACTGATATATACTTGAGAGTAAAAAACTGCAAACACTATTCTCTTGTCATAGCCCTAGTTTTGATTTTCTATTTCTTGTAATATTAATTTTACCGAGAATTCTTCGTTTGGGTTTCGATTTCAATTACAGCTGAAGGAACTCAAGTTATATATTATTTTCTCCAAAAGTTTTGGTTTCGGTTCAAGCTGATGCACCCAATTAATATCGATACATATATTTTTTAAAAACAACTTTATAATATGCATGAATCGACAGCAAATTGGCTCTATAATAATATGTACGAAATCTGCATAAATTAAAATATCATATTCAAGCATTTTTTTTACGACCGGGATACGCCGGGCGCCCCTGCTAATTTCATTTAAAAAGTATATATTACGTACCTACATTTAGCTGAACATCATATAAAGTTTTGTTAGTCTCTGTTTGATATCAGTGACCTGTTCTTCAATCTTCATTGTAATTGATAAAGTCTATATGTTTATAGACAAACATCATCATTACTTTACTTTGGAGTAATAGTGAAACATATTTTTAAACGTATGTACGTACAGACAAACAATGTCAAGTGTTGATTTTCTACATTGTAGTTATAATATTTATAATTTTACAGAAGTTCAATGTAATATTTTATGATAAAAACTGGGAGAGTTGAACCATGCGAAAAAACTTGTTTTTAGAGTTTAAATTATAACCCGTTCTCTGGCTTTCATTTCATATTTTGTATCTCTCTCTCTCTTTCTCTCTCTCTTTCTCTCTCTCTCTCTCTCTCTCTCTCACACACACACACACACACACACACACACACACACACACACACACACACACACATATATATATATCACTTGATACACTGATAAATGAAAAAGCATGAAACTCTAGTGTCTGTAGGTAAAATTGTATTCACATACATGTATGCACATGTGTATGCATGTAAGCACATATAGTATGCACATGTATATATGCATATATACATATACGCATATATACATATGCACATTAATGTATATATTCAATGAAGCTATCTTTAAATTGCAACGGTTTATTAAGTTCAATGAAAATGGAATTACACTTTCAGGGCATATATAACTATGAAACATTTCAAAATAACGGAAATATACACTTAATTCACATTCATATTGTTTAAATTACTACATCTTACACGTATTTCAGTAAATGGCATAGATCAAGCAAATCCCCAGAGACTTTACATTAGTTCACCAAAGGATATATTATTGATATTATTGGGAGAGAAAACAAGAATAAAAACTAATCAAGAAACCATAAAAATGTAAGAATAATAACAATACTCTCTAAAAACGTTGGGTGAAATAATTCATTGAATGCAACTAACAAATCGTTGAATTTCAATAAAAAGCACTTATCTTAATCAAAATGAAATTCATTACTAAGAATATCAAATTAAGAATTACAAAATTCACAGATTTCTAGAGTGTTTTAAGTAAACGAATATGTATGATCAGCAGTTGATTTAAAATTTAAATTGCGATAATTGATTAAAATTGATTAAAATTGATTATCTTATTTGGATAAAATATATGGGAATCATAATAATGCATTCAAAAACGTTGGATGAAAAAAATTGTTGAATACTAAAAATGAAAAAGTTGAAAAATACGAACTTAATCTCGTCTTCTTACACTCACCATTACTAATATCAACAAAGGTGTAATGTTACGAAAATACCCAGTTGAATGCAGATTTTCGAGAACATTACAAGTAAATGACGATATATTTATACACAGATGACTTCAAATGAAAGCGACCGTAAAAACATGTCATCTATTGCTAATAACTGAACTCAATACTGATTTGAATTGTTAACTTTAAAATTCATATTAGTATTTAAATTCACTTTTATTATTAAAACCCACATACGGAGTAAATTCATCGAGACAAATTACCAAAGTTATTCTTAAAAGAACTATCGAATAATATCAAATGATATAACTTTTACATGACTAATAGGATATAAACGAACCCGGAAATTTATTAAATACCGATAAAACTACTTTATCCATGATTCAAGCAGTGAAAACACTTTTACTATTAACTCACATATGCATGCCAGAGCACAAAACAACTGGAATCCAACATCAATAATTTCATCTTCGATAGAATAGAGACTGAGTGACAACATGTAAAAGTATTGTCCGTATTTTTCTGATGAAGGCTTTTGCACGAGTCGAAAATCAACAAATTTAAAAATTATTCAAGAGAATAAAGGAAAACCGAAAATTGTTTAAATATTTTTCGACGTTTCGTCTTTATTTCAGGCCTTTCTCAAAAGGACATATTTGAAAAATATACATAGGTTATTATTTGAAAATAAAGTTAGTGTTTCTGTTACTGAACGAAATAGAATGCCAACAATAGAATAATCTGTACAACGTATACATTTTATTCGCATATTTATTACATTGAACATTACAAAAGCTTAAATTATAATGATTTGTCTATATTTAAAATTCAACAGAACAAATAATGATTTGTCTATATTTAAAATTCAACAGAACAAATAATGATTTGTCTATATTTAAAATGCAACAGAACAAATAATGATTTGTCTATATTTAAAATGCAACAGAACAAATGATGATTTGTCTATATTTAAAATTCAACAGAACAAATAATGATTTGTCTATATTTAAAATGCAACAGAACAAATAATGATTTGTCTATATTTAAAATTCAACAGAACAAATAATGATTTGTTTATATTTAAAATTCAACAGAACAAATAATGATTTGTCTATATTTAAAATTCAACAGAACAAATGATGATTTGTCTATATTTAAAATTCAACAGAACAAATAATGATTTGTCTATATTTAAAATGCAACAGAACAAATGATGATTTGTCTATATTTAAAATACAACAGAACAAATAATGATTTGTCTATATTTAAAATGCAACAAAACAAATAATGATTTATATAGGCATTTGCCTATATTTTATAATCAATAATATTAGTTATGAGGACTGGTATATATCTTAAATGCAATTATTAGGATGTACCTATAATTAAGATAGACAAGCATAAATAATAAGAATTTGCTTTTATTTCAAATGCAATAGCATAAATTATAAAGATTTGCCAATATTTGAAAGTCGGTAGCAAAAATTATAAGGATTGTTCTATATTTTAAATGCAATAGAATATTTTATAAAGACTTAGATGAATTTACATTAATTATAGAGATTTACATATTTTTAAATGAAATTGCGTAAATTATAAGAATAAGGATTTGCTTCTATTTAAAATGGTATAGCATAAATTATAAGCATTTGCCTATATTTTAAATGCGAAAATATAAAGTATAAAAATATTTCTATATATTAAAATCAAACCGCATAAGTTATAAAGAGTTGCCTATATTTTAAATACAACTGCAAAAATAATAAAAGTTTGCATATACATTTGAATGCCAATAGCATACATTTTAAAGATTTGCTTATATTTAAAAGAAACAGCATAAATAGTAACAATTTGCTCATATTTTAAATGCAATAGCATAAATCGTAAGGATTTTCTTATATTTGATAAGACAGGCAATATATTATAAGTATTTGTCTATTTTTCAATACAAAAGCGTGATTAATAAGGTTTGTCTTCTATTTTTAATACAAGAGCACACATAATAAGGATGCCTACATTTAAAATGCAATAACTACACATTATCAGAATTTTCCTGTATTTTGAATATAAGAGCATAAGTTATGACGGGTAGTTTATATCTTAGATGCATTAGCATAATTTAGGAGGATTTAGTTATATTTTAAATACAGATTGCGTAGATTATAAGAATTTGGCTATACTGAATTGAAACAGCATAAATTATAAGAATTTGGCTATACTTAATTGAAACTGCATAAATTATAAGAATTTGGCTATACTTAATTTAAACTGCATAAATTATAAGAATTTGGCTATACTTAATTGAAACAGCATAAATTATAAGAATTTGGCTATACTTAATTTAAACTGCATAAATTATAAGAATTTGGCTATACTTAATAGAAACTGCATAAATTATAAGGATTTGCAATAAAAAAGTATGTTTTAACTATATTTTAAATGCAATCGATTTAATTATAAGGATTTTCCTATTGTTTAAAGGCAATAGCCTACAATATAAGGATTTGCCCATATTTAATATTCAATAGAATATTATAAGAATTTGCACATTTTTAATGCAATAGCATGAATTATAAGACTTTCCTTATATTTTAAATACAAGAGCAAACAGTATAAGGATGTGCCAATATTAAAAATGCAGTAACTATAAAATATCAAATTTGCCTGTATACAAATGCGTAAATTATGGGAATAGTTTTTATCTTAAATACATTATGAGGATTAATCTATATTTTAAATGCTATTGCGTAAATTATTAGGATTTGGCTCCATTTATAATAATTTTCATAAGAGTTAACCTATATCTTAATTGAAATAGCATAATGTATAAGGATAGGTATATATTTCTAATACAACAGCATAGATTATAATGGTTTGTCTATATTTTAAATGCACTTGCGTTAAATATTAGGATTGTACTATATTTTAAATATTTTAAAAATAATAGCATAAAATATGAAGATTTGCTTATATTTTAAATGCAATAGCATAAATTATAAGGATTTGCTTTTATTTTAAATGCAATAACAAGCCATACGGATTGTTTTCATGTTTGAAATGCATAAATTTAACGATTTGGCTATATTTAAAATGCAATAGCATAAATTATGAGGATTTGCTTTTAATTTAATAGTGATAGAAATAAGTATTTCCTAATATTTTAAATATATAAATATAAGGATTTGCCTACATTTTAAGTTCAATAGCATAAATTACAAGGATTGGCCTGTATTTTTAATGCAATGTAATAAGTTATAATGACTGGTTTATATCTTAAATCCAATTGCATAAATTATGAGTCGCCAATATTTTACATGCAATAGCATAAATTAAAATTTGCCTATATTTTAATGCAATTGTGTAAATTATTAGAATTTGCCTATATTTAAAATGCAATAAAATAAATGTTAAGGATTTGCCTGTATTTTAAAAAATGCGTAAATTATAAGAATTTGCTTTTTTTTTAAATGCAATAGCATAAATTCTAAGGATTTGTCAATATTTTAAATGCAATAGCAGAAATTGTAAGGATTTGTCAATATTTTAAATGCAATAGTATAAATTGTAAGGATTTGTCAATATTTTAAATTCAATAGTATAAATTGTAAGGATTTGTCAATATTTTAAATTCAATAGTATAAATTGTAAGGATTTGTGAATATTTTTAATTCAATAGTATAAATTGTAAGGATTTGTCAATATCTTAAATGCAATAGCATAAATTGTAAGGATTTGTCAATATTTTAAATGCAATAGCATAAATTGTAAGGATTTGTCAATATTTTAAATGCAATAGCATAAATTGACTAGATTTGCCTATGTTTTCAATGAAGCAGTAGTTATAAAGAATTACCTATATTTTGAAATGCAATAGCAAAAGTTATGAGTTGTACGTATCTAAAAGGCAATAGCATCAATTATAGGGATTTACCTGTATTTTAAATGAAATAGCATACATAGAAAGGATTGACCTATATTTTAAATACACAAGCATTAATTATAAGGATTTGCTTATATTTTAAATGCGAGAGCATAAATTTAAAGCATTCGCCTATATTTTCCATACAAGAAAATAACTTATGAGAACTAGATTTTTTATCCTTAAGGCTTGCCTATATTTTAAATGCAATAAGATAAAATATAAGAATTTGTCTATATTTTAATTGCCATAATATAAATTGTAACGCTTGCTTTCATTTTGAATGCAATAGCATAAATTATAATGATTTATTATATTTTAAATGCAATTAGCATTAATTATGAAGATTCCCCTCGTTTTAAATGCAATGGCATCAAATATGAAGATTTTACTATATTTGAATAGAGTAGAAGCACTGAACAATGCTGTGGAAAGTACCAAGTCCTCAACTGCAAAGGTTAATCCCACAACTTTCTATACGCAGAACCAGAAGCCAAAGATTAAATCTGCCTCAGAAAAAGTGAAGAAGTATATGCGCTGCTACGAATAACTTGGGTGATTGACAGTGGAGGAAATGTTGATATCAGTTTCATCGGAGAACATGAATGTAGAACAACCCCTCTAGCATTGTTCACTCAAGATGGTAAAATGCGGTCCGAAGCAAAAGCCAGTTTCATTAAGGAAACCCAAGATTACAGGAAAAAATTGTTAGAATTTGCATTTTTAAAATGCAATAGCATAAAATATAAGGATTTTCTTATATTTGAAATGCAATAGCAAAAATTTGAAGCATTATCCCATACTTTAAATAATGGCTGGGCTTTATTTTAAATGCAATAGTGTAAAATAGGATTTGCATATATTTTAAATGCGATATAAGAATTTGGCTATTTCATAAATGCATTAGCATCAATTGAAAGAATTTTTCCATATTTCAAATGTATGTAATGTATGCATTATAACGACTCGCTTATCTTTTAAATGCAAGAATATAGATTATAAGGACTTACCTACACTTTAAATGTAATAGCATAAATTATAAGGATTTGTTTTTATTTAAAATGCAATTGCATAAATTAAAAGGATTTGCTTATAAAAGCACTTGCATAAATTATAAAGACTTGCATATATTTGAAGACGATGGCTAAATAAGTATTTTCCTATATTTTAAATGGAATAGCATTAATTGTGAGGATTTTCACATATTCTACATGCAATAGCACACACACACACACACACACACACACACACATATATATATTATATTTCAAATGCAATAGCATAAATTATAAGAAATTGCATATTTTAAATGCAATAGCATAAATTATAAGGACTTGCTTATATTTTTAATACAATACCATATATTATAAGCACTTTTCTATATTTTAAATGTAATATCATAAATTATATGTATTTGCTTATTTTAAATGCAACATCATAAATTATAAGGATATTCTTATATCTATAATGCAACAGCATAAATAAGGATTTAGCTTTATTTTAAATGCAACAGAATAAATTCTATGGAGTTGCTTATATTTTAAATGCAATAGCATGAATTATAAAGATTGGCCTAAATTGTAAATGCAATCGCATAAATTTTAAGGATTTGTTCATATTTTCAATGCAATATCATAAATTGTAAGGATTCCCTTATATTTCCACTGCCGACTGCTGGAAAACCGCTTCTGTGGTACCAGTCTTCAAGAATTCTGGTGAAAGAACTGACCCACTAAATTATCGCCCCATTATCCTCCTCTTGCTTTTCGCCAAAATATTTGAGTCCTTAGTTAATCAAGCCCTAGTCCAGCACCTAACACCTGCTTAACTCCTGACTGACAGTCAATATGGATTCAGGCAAGCCCGTTCAACAACAGATATCTTAACTGTAGTTTCTGAACGTATATACCGTTCATTGGATAAAACAGGGGAGGGTAGAGCGGTGGCCCTTGATATATCTAAAGCTTTTGACAGGGTATGGCACGATGGTCTTCTAAGGAAAATTAGATCATATGGAATCACTGGAAGAATTCATAATGTAATTAAATCCTTCTTAAGTAAGAAAAAAATCCAAGTTGTCCTCGAGGGCCGTACATCTAAACAATATGATATAAATACGGGAGTACCTCAGGGGTCTATCCTTAGACCTCTATTATTCCAGATATTCATAAATGACCTCCCTGATAAAATTGTTTCGGAGATGGGTATATTTGCCGATGACACCACTCTCTATAACAGATATGAGGGGAAAACAAATGAACACATATCCAAGAAAATGGCAGAAACACTAGAGGATGACCTCCAATCTTTAGTGGAATGGGGACAAAAATGGATGGTCATATTCAATGGTGCTAAGACTAAGCTTGTTTCCTTCAATAACTACAAGAAACCTTCTCTACCATCAATAGCAATGGCCAAGAACACATTGCTTGAAAGTACTTCTTTTAAACTCCTCGGCCTAACGTTTACAGGGAATATGAACTGGAATAGATACATTGAGAGCTTGCCAAGCGTGCTGTAAGGAAGGTTGACTCCCTCTACCGTGCTAGAAAACTACTTACGCCTGAAAGTATCCTGTACCTCTATAAGGCCACCATTCGCCCATGTATGGAGTACTGTTGTCACATCTGGGCTGGTGCCTCTGCTGCTTGTCTCTCGCTCCTGGACAGAGTTCAAAAGAGAGTCGCCAACCTGATAGGTCCTGAATTGTCATCTAGGCTTGAGCCTCTGTCCCATCGATGAGATGTTGCATCCCTCTGCCTGTTCCCCAGAGCTGCAGGTCTTTGGAACTTCCTTCCGGGATTCTGCTTTCCCAAATGTATTGATATGCAGAAGTTCAAGTGTAATGTGAACCAACATCATTCTACTCATATCCCTTCATAATGCCGCTGAAAATTAAGTCCCGGATAGTAGCCCCCTGCTTCAAAGTGCCACTGTGCATTGTTTGGGGTGAAACTCGAATTAAAAAAATACTATAAAGTGTAACGATTTGTTCATATTTTCAATGTAATATCATAGATCGTAAGGATTTGTTTATATTTTCAATGCAATATCATAAATTGTAAGGACTTTTTCATATTTTCAATACAATATCATAAATTGTAAGGATTTGTTATTATTTTCAATGTAATATCATAGATTGTAAGAACTTTTTTATATTTTCAATGCAATATCATAAATTGTAAGGACTTTTTCATATTTTCACTGTAATATCATACATTGTAAGGATTTGTTCATATTTTCAATGTAATATCATAAATTGTAAGAACTTTTTAATATTTTCGATTCAATATAATACATTGTAAGAACTTTTTTATATTTTCAATGCAATATCATAAATTGTAAGGACTTTTTCATATTTTCAATGCAATAGCATAGATTGTAAGAATTCCCTTATATTTTCAATGCAATATCATAAATTGTAAGGACTTTTTCATATTTTCAATACAATATAATAAATTGTAAGAATTTGCTCATATTTTCAATGTAATATAATAGATTGTAAGAAATTTTTATATTTTCAATGCAATATCATAAATTGTGAGAACTTGTTTATATTTTCAATGCAATATCAAAAATTGTAAGGACTTTTCCATATTTTCAATGCAATATCATACATTGTAAGGATTCCCTTATATTTTCAATGCATTATCATTAATTGTAAAGATTTTTTCATATTTTCAATGCATTATTATAAAATGTAAGGATTCCCTCATATTTTCAATGCTATATTATAAAATGTAAGTATTCCCTCATATTTTCAATGCAATATCGTAAATTGTAAAATTTGTTAATATTTTCAATGTAATATCATAAATTGTAGGATTTGTAAATATTTTCAATGCATTATTATAAATTGAAGTATTCCCTTATATTTTAAATGTAATATCATAAATCGTAGGATTTGTTAATATTTTCAATATAATATTATAAAATGTAAGTAATCCCTTATATGTTCAATGCAATATCGTTAATTGTAAGGATTCCCGTATATGTTCAATGCATTATAATAAATTGTAAAGATTTTTTGATATTTTAAATGCAATATCACAAAATGTAAGTATTCCCTTATATTTTAAATGTAATATCATAAATTGTAACGATTTTTTCACATTTTAAATGCAATATTATAAAATATAAGTATTCCCTTATATTTTAAATGTAATATCATAAATTGTAGGATTTGTTAATATTTTCAATGCAATATTATAAAATGTAAGTATTCCCTTATATTTTCAATGTAATATGATAAATTGTAGGATTTGTTAATATTTTAAATGTAATATCATAGATTGTAGGATTTTTTCATATTTTCAATGAAATATTATAAAATAAAAGTATTCCCTTATATTTTAAATTCCTTATCATAAATTGTAATGATTTTTTCATATTTTCAATACAATATTATAAAATGTAAGTATTTCCTTATATTTTTAATGTAATATCATAAATTGTAAAGATTGTTTCGTGTTTGCAATGCAATGTTATAAAATATAAGTATTCCCTTATATTTTCAATGTAATATCATAAATTGTAGGATTTGGTAATATTTTAAATGAAATATTATAAAATGTAAGTATTCCCTTATATTTTAAATTTAATATTAAAAAATTGTAGGATTTGTTCATATTTTCAATGTAATATTATAAAATGTAAGCATTCCCTTATATTTTCAATGTAATATCATAAATTGTAGGATTTGTTCATATTTTTAATGCAATATTATAAAATGTACGTATTCCCTTATATTTAAAATGTAATATCATAAATTGTAGGATTTGTTAATATTTTCAATGCAATATTATAAAATGTAAGTATTCTCTTATATTTTAAATGTAATATCATAAATTGTAGGATTTGTTCATATTTTCAATGTAATATTATAAAATGTAAGTATTCCATTATATTTTCAATGTAATATCATAAATTGTAGGATTTGTTCACATGTTCAATGTAATATTATAAAATGTAAGTATTCCCTTATATTTTAAATGTAATATCATAAATTGTACGATTTGTTAATATTTTCAATGTAATATTATAAATTGTAAGGATTCCCTTATATTATCAATGCATTATCATAAATTGTAATGATTTTTCATATTTTCAATACAATATTATAAAATGTAAGTATTGCCTTATATTTTCAATGTAATATCATAAATTGTAAAGATTTGTTCATATTTTCAATGCAATATTATAAAATGTAAGTATTGCCTTATATTTTCAATGTAATATCATAAATCGTAGGATTTGTTTATATTTTCAATGCAATATTATAAAATGAAAGTATTTCCTCATAGTTTAAATGTAATATCATAAATTGTAGGATTTGTTCATATTTTCAATGTAATATTGTAAAATGTAAGTATTCATTCATATTTTCAATATACTATCATAAATTGTAAGGATTTCCTTATATTTTCAATGCATTATCATAAATTGTAAGCATTCCCTCATATTTTCAATGCTATATTATAAAATGTAAGTATTCCCTCATATTTTTAATGCAATATCGTAAATTGTAAAGATTTGTTAATATTTTCAACGTAATATCATAAATTGTAGGATTTGTTAATATTTTCAATGCATTATTATAAATTTAAGTAATCCCTTATATTTTCAATGCAATATCGTAAATTGTAAGGAATCCCTTATATTTTAAATGCATAACCATAAATTATAAATATTTTTTCATATTTTAAATGCAATATCGTTAATTGTAAGTATTCCCTTATATTTTCAATGTAATATCATAGATTGTAGGATTTGTTAATATTTTTAATGCAATAATGTAAAATGTAAGTATTCCCTTTCATTTTAAGTGCAATATTCTAAATTGTGGGATTTGTTCCTATTTTCAATTAAATATTATAAAATGTAAGTATTCCCTTATATTTTCAATGCATTATCATAAATTGTAAAGATTTTTTTATATTTTCACTGCAATATTATAAAATGTAAGTATTCCCTAATATTTTTAATGTAATATCGTAAATTGTAAGGATTCACGTATATGTTCAATGCATTATAATAAATTGTAAAGCTGTTTTGATATTTTAAATGCAATATCATAAAATGTAAGTATTCCCTTATATTTTAAATGTATTATCATAAATTTAACGATTTCTTCATATTTTCAATGCAATATTATAAAATGTAAGTATTCCCTTATATTTTCAATGTAATATCATAGATTGTAGGATTTGTTAATATTTTCAATGCAATATTATAAAATGTAAGTATTCCCTTATATTTTAAATGTAATATCATAAATTGTAGGATTTGTTAATATTTTCAATGTAATATCATAGATTGTAGGATTTGTTCATATTTTCAATGCAATATTATAAAATATAAGTATTCCCTTGTATCATAAAATGTAAGCATTCCCTTATATTTTAAATGTAATATCATAAATTGTAACGATTTTTTCATATTTTAAATGAAAAATTATAAACTGTAAGTATTCCCTTACATTTTCAATGCATTATGAAAAATTGTAATGATTTTTTCATATTTTCAATACAATATTATAAAATGTAAGTATTTCCTTATATTTTTGATGTAATATCATAAATTGTAAAGATTTTTTCATATTTTCAATGCAATATTATAAAATGTACGTATTGCCTAGTATTTTAAATGTAATATCATAAATTGTAAAGATTATTTCATATTTGCAATGCAATATTATAAAATGTAAGTATTCCCTTATATTTTCAATGTAATATCATAAATTGTAGGATTTGGTAATATTATCAATGCAATATTATAAAATGTAAGTATTCCCTTATATTTTAAATGTAATATTATAAATTGTAGGATTTGTCCATATTTTAAATGTAATATTATAAAATGTAAGCATTCCCTTATATTTTCAATGTAATATCATAAATTGTAGGATTTATTCATATTTTTAATGCAATATTATAAAATGTAAGTATTCCCTTATATTTTAAATGTAATATCATAAATTGTAGGATTTGTTCATATTTTCAATGTAATATTATGAAATGTAAGTATTCCATTATATTTTCAATGTAATATCATAAATTGTAGGATTTGTTCACATTTTCAATGTAATATTATAAAATGTAAGTATTCCCTTATATTTTCAATGTAATATAATAAATTGTAGGATTTGTTAATATTTTCAATGTAATATCATAGATTGTAGGATTTGTTAATATTTTCAATGCAATATTATAAAATGCAAGTATTCCCTTATATTTTAAATGTAATATCATAAATTGTACGAATTGTTAATATTTTCAATGTAATATTATACATTGTAAGGATTCCCTCATATTTTCAATGCATTATCATAAATTGTAATGATTTTTTTCATATTTTCAATACAATATTATAAAATGTAATTACATAAATTGTAAAGATTTGTTCATATTTTTAATGTAATATTATAAAATGTAAGGATTCCCTTATATTTTAAATGTAATATAATAAATTGTAGGATTTATTTATATTTTCAATGCAATATTATGAAATGAAAGTATTCCCTTATATCTTAATTGTAATATCATAAATTGTAGGATTAGTTCATATTTTCAATGTAATATTATGAAATGTGAGTATTCCCTTATATTTTCAATGTAATATCATAAATTGTAGGATTTGTTAATATTTTCAATGTAATATTATTAAATGTAAGTATTCCCTCATATTTTCAATATACTATCATAAATTGTAAGGATTTCCTTATATTTTCAATGCATTATGATAAATTGTAAGTATTCCCTCATATTTTCAATGCTATATCATAAAATGAAAGTATTCCCTCATATTTTCAATGCAATATAGTAAATTGTACAGATTTGGTAATATTTTAATGTAATATTATAAATTGTAGGATTTGTTAATATTTTCAATGCAATATTATAAATGTAAGTATGTCCTTATATTTTCAATGTAATATCATAAATCGTAGGATTTGTTAAAATTTTCAATATAATATTATAAAATGTAAGTAATCCCTTATATTTTTAATGCAATATCGTAAATTGTAAGGAATCCCTTATATTTTCAATGCATAACCATAAATTATAAATATTTTTTCATATTTTAAATGCAATATCGTAAATTGTAAGTATTCCTTTATATTTTCGATGTAATATCATAACTTGTAGGATTTGTTAATATTTTCAATGCAATATTATAAAATGTAAGTATTCCCTTTAATGTTAAATGCAATATCATAAATCGTGGGATTTGTTCATATTTCAATTAAATATTATAGAATGTAAGTATTCCCTTATATTTTCAATGCATTATCATAAATTGTAAAGATTTTTTTCATATTTTCAATGCAATATTAAAAATGTATAGATTATCTTATGTTTTCAATAAAATATCATAAATTGCAGGATTTGGTTATATTTTCAATGCAATATTATAAAATGCTAGTATTCCTTTGTATTTTCAATGTAATATAATAAATTGTAGGATTTGTTCATATTTTCAATGTAATTTTTTAAAATGTAAGTATTCCCTTTTATTTTAAATGCAATATCGTAAATTGTAAGGATTCCCTTATATTTTAAATGCGTTATAATAAATTGTAAATTTGTCATATTTTCAATGCAATATTATAAAATGTAAGTATCCCTTATATTTTAAATGTAATATCATAAACTGTAGGATCTATAAATATTTTCAATGCAATATAATAAAATGTAAGTATTCCCTTATATTTTAAATGTTATATCATAAATTGTAACGATTTTTTAATATTTTAAATGCAATATTATAACATGTAAGTATTCCCTTGTATATTAAATGTAATATAATAAATTGTAGGATTTGTTCATATTTTCAATGCAATTATAAAATGTAAGTATTTCCTTATATTTTTAATGTAATATCATAAATTGTAGGATTTGTTAATATTTTCAATGCAATATTATTAAATGTAAGTATTCCCTTATATTTTAAATGTAATATCATAAATCGTAGGATTTCGTTATATTTTCAATGTAATATTATGAAATGTAAGTATTCCATTATATTTTCAATGTAATATCATAAATTGTTGGATTTGTTCACATTTTAAATGTAATATTATAAAATGTAAGTATTCCCTTATATTTTCAATGTAATATAATAAATTGTAGGATTTGTTAATATTTTCAATGTAATATCATAGATTGTAGGATTTGTTAATATTTTCAATGCAATATTATAAAATGCAAGTATTCCCTTATATTTTAAATGTAATATCATTAATTGTACGAATTGTTAATATTTTCAATTTAATATTATACATTGTAAGGATTCCCTCATATTTTCAATGCATTATCATAAATTGTAATGATGTTTTTCATATTTTCAATACAATATTATAAAATGTAAGTATTCCCTTATATTTTTAATGTAATTACATAAATTGTAAAGAGTTGTTCATATTTTCAATGCAATATTATAAAATGTAAGTATTGCCTTATATTTTAAATGTAATATAATAAATAGTAGGATTTATTTATATTTTCAATGCAATATAATGAAATGAAAGTATTCCCTTATATCTTAATTGTAATATCATAAATTGTTGGATTAGTTCATATTTTCAATGTAATATTAGGAAATGTAAGTATTCCCTTATATTTTCAATGTAATATAATAAATTGTAGGATTTGTTAATATTTTCAATGTAATATTATTAAATGTAAGTATTCCCTCATATTTTCAATATACTATCATAAATTGTAAGGATTTCCTTATATTTTCAATGCATTATGATAAATTGTAAGTATTCCCTCATATTTTCAATGCTATATCATAAAATGAAAGTATTCCCTCATATTTTCAATGCAATATCGTAAATTGTACAGATTTGTTAATATTTTTAATGTAATATTTTAAATTGTAGGATTTGTTAATATTTTCAATGGAATATTATAAAATGATAGTATGTCCTTATATTTTCAATGTAATATCATAAATCGTGGGATTTGTTCATATTTCAATTAAATATTATAAAATGTAAGTATTCCCTTATATTTTCAATGCATTATCATAAATTGTAAAGATTTTTTTCATATTTTCAATGCAATATTAAAAATGTATAGATTATCTTATGTTTTCAATAAAATATCATAAATTGCAGGATTTGGTTATATTTTCAATGCAATATTATAAAATGCTAGTATTCCTCTGTAATTTCAATGTAATATAATAAATTGTAGGATTTGTTCATATTTTTAATGTAATTTTTTAAAATGTAAGTATTCCCTAATATTTTCAATGCAATATCGTAAATTGTAAGGATTCCCTTATATTTTAAATACATTATAATAAATTGTAAATTTATCATATTTTCAATGCAATATTATAAAATGTAAGTAACCCTTATATTTTAAATGTAATATCATAAACTGTAGGATCTATAAATATTTTCAATGCAATATAATAAAATGTAAGGATTCCCTTATATTTTAAATGTAATATCATAAATTGTAACGATTTTTTAATATTGTAAATGCAATATTATAAAATGTAAGTATTCCCTTATATTTTCAATGTAATATCATAAATTGTAGGATTTGTTAATATTTTCAATGCAATTATAAAATGTAAGTATTTCCTTATATTTTAAATGTAATATCATAAATTGTAGGATTTGTTAATATTTTCAATGCAATATTATAAAATGTAAGTATTCCCTTATATTTTAAATGTAATATCATAAATTGTAGGATTTGGTAATATTTTCAATGTAATATTATAAAATATAAGTATTCCCTCATATTTTCAATGTAATATCATAAATTATAGGATTTGTTAATATTTTCAATGTAATATCATAGATTGTAGAATTTGTTCATATTTTCAATGCAATATTATAAAATATAAGTATTCCCTTATATCATAAAATGTAAGTATTCCCTTATATTAAAAATGTAATATCATAAATTGTAACGATTTGTTCATATTTTAAATGTAAAATTATAAATTGTAAATATTCCCTTATATTTTAAATGCAATATCATAAATTGTAATTATTTTTTAATATTTTCAATACAATATTATAAAATGTAAGTATTACATTATATTATTAATGTAATACCATAAATTTTAAAGATTATTTCATATTTTCAATGCAATATTATTAAATGGAAGTATTCCCTTATATTTTAAACATAATATCTTAAATTTTAGGATTTGTTCATATTTTCAATATAATATTACAAAATGTAAGTATTCCCTTATAGTTTAAATGTAATATCATAAATTGTAGGATTTGTCATATTTTCAATGCAATATTATAAAATGTAAGTATTCCCTTGTATTTTCAATGTAATATCATAAATTGTGGGATTTGGTCATATTTTCAATGTAATATTATAAAATGTAAGTATTGCCTTATATTTTCAATGTAATATCATAAATCGTAAGATTTGTTAATATTTTCAATGTAATATTATGAAACGTAAGTATTCCCTTATATTTTCAATGTAATATTATAAATCGTAGGATTTTTTAATATTTTCAATGTAATATTATAAAATGTTAGTATTCCTTCATATTTTCAATGTAATATCACAAAGTGTAAGGATATCCTTATATTTTCAATGCATTATTATACATTGTAAATATTTTTTCATATTTTCAATGCAATATTATAAAATGTAAGTATTCCCTCAGAGTTTAAATGCAATACCGTAAATCGTAAAAAAGGGTTCATATTTTCAATGTAATATAATAAATTGTAGGATTTGTTCATATGTTCAATGCAATATTATAAACTGTAAGTATTCCCTTATATTTTCAATGTAATATAATAAATTGTAGGATTTGTTAATATTTTCAATGCAATATTATAAAATGCAAGTATTTCCTTATATTTTAAATGTAATATCACAAATTGTACGATTTGTTAATATTTTCAACGTAATATTATAAATTGTAAGGATTCCCTCATATTTTCAATGCATTATCATAAATTGTAATGATTTTTTCATTTTTTCAATACAATATTATAAAATGTAAGTATTCCCTTATATTTTTAATCTAATATCATAAATTGTAAAGATTTGTCCATATTTTCAATGCAATATTATAAAATGTAAGCATTGCCTTATATTTTCAATGTAATATAATTAATTGTAGGATTTATTTATATTTTTAATTCAATATAATGAAATGAAAGTATTCCCTTATATCTTAAATGTAAAATTATAAATCGTAGGATTTTTTCATATTTTCAATGTAATATTATGAAATGTACTTACATTCCCTTATATTTTCAATGCAATATCATAAATTGTAGGATTTGTTAATGTTTTCAATGTAATATTATTAAATGTAAGTATTACCTCATATTTTCAATATACTATCATAAATTTTAAGGATTTCCTTATATTTTCAATGCATTATGATAAATTGTAAGTATTCCCTCATATTTTCAATGCTATATCATAAAATGAAAGTATTCCCTTATATTTTCAATGCTATATCGTAAATTGTAAAGATTTGTTAATATTTTCAATGTAATATCATAAATTGTAGGTCTTGTTAATATTTTCAATGCAATATTATAAAATGTAAGTATTCCCTTATATTTTCAATGTAATATCATAAATCGTAGGATTTGTTAATATTTTCAATATAATATCATAAAATGTAAATAATCCCTTATATTTTCAATGCAATATCGTAAATTGTAAGGAATCCGTTATATTTTCAATTCATAACCATAAATTTAAATTTTTTTTTCATATTTTTAATGCAATATCGTAAATTGTTAGTATTCCCTTATATTTTCAATGTAATATCATAACTTGTAGGATTTGTTAATATTTTCAATGCAATAATGTAAAATGTAAGTATTCCCTTTAATTTTTAATGCAATATCATTAATCGTGGGATTTGTTCATATTTTCAATGCAATATTATAAAATGTAAGTATTCCCTCATATTTTTAATGCATTTTCATAAATTGTAAAGATTTCTTCATATTTTCAATGCAATATTATAAAATGTAAGTATTCCCTTATATTTTAAATGTAATATGTTAAATTTTAGGAATTGTTAATATTTTCAATACAATATTATAAAATGTAAGTATTTCCTTATATTTTAAATGTAATATCATAAATTGTAGGATTAGTTCATATTTTCAATGCAATATTATAAAATGTAAGTATTTCCTTATATTTTCAATGTAATATCATAAATTGTAGGATTTGTTAATATTTTTAAGTAAATATTATAAATTGTTAGGATTCCCTGATATTTTCAATGCATTGTCATATATTGTAATGATTTTTTCATATTTTACAATACAATATTATAAAATGCAAGTATTACCTTGTATTTTTAATATAAATATCATTAATTTTTAAGATTTTTTCATATTTTTAATGCAATGTTATAAAATGTAAGTATTGCCTTATATTTTTTATGTAATATAATAAATTGTAGGTTTTGTTCATATTTTCAATGCCACATTGTAAAATTTAAGTACTCCCTCATATTTTAAATGTAATATCATAAATCGTAGGATTTGTTCATATTTTCAATGCAATATAATAAAATGTAATATTCTCTTACATTTTTAATGTAATTAATTGTAGGATCTGTTAATATTTTCAATGTTATATTAGTAAATATAAGTATTCTTTTATTATTTTTAATGTAATATCATAAATTGTAGAATTTGGTCATATTTTCAATGTTATATTAGTAAATATAAGTATTCCTTTATATTTTCAATGTAATATCATAAATTGTAGGATTTGGTCATATTTTCAATGTCGTATTATAAAATGTAAGTATTCCCTTATATTTTCAATGTAATATCGTAAATTGTAGGTTTTGCTAATATTTTCAATGTAATATTATTAAATGTACGTGTACCCTCATATTTTGAATATAATATCATAAATTGTAAAGATTTTCTCCTATTTTCAATGCATTATCATAAATTGTAAAGATTTAGTCATATTTTCAATGCAATATTATAAAATGTAAGTATTACCTTATATTTTCAATGCAATATCGTAAATTGTAAAGATGTGTTTATATTTTCAATGTAATATCATAAATTGTAGGATTTGTTACTATTTACAATTTATATTATAAAATGTAATTATTACCTCATATTTTCAATGCAATATCGTAAATTGTAAGGATTCTCTTATATTTTCAATACATTATCATAAATTGTAAAGATTTTTTCATATTTTCAATGCAATATCGTAAATTGTAAGTATACATTTATATTTTCAATGTAATATCATAAATTGTAGGATTTGTTAATATTTCGAATGCAATATTATAAAATGCAAGGATTCCCTTATATTTTCAATGCAATTTCATAAATTGAAGGATTTGTTGATATTTTCAATTAAATATTATAAAATGTAAGTATTCCCTTATATTTTCAATCCATTATCATAAATTGTTAAGATTGTTTAATTTTTACTGCAATATTATAAAATGTAAGTATTTCCTTATATTTTAAATGTAATATCCTAAATCTTAGGATTTATTAATATTTTCAATGCAATATAATAAAATGTTAGTATTCCCTTATATTTTCAATGCAATATCGTAAATTGTAAGTATTCCCTTATATTTTAAATGTAATATAATAAATTGTAGGATTTGTTAATATTTTCAATGTAATATTATTAAATGTAAGTATTACCTTGTATTTTCAATGCAATATCGTAAATTATAAGGATTCCCCTATATTTTCAATGCATTATCATAAATTGTAAAGATTTTTTCATATTTTCAATGCAATATCGTTAATTGTAAGTATATCGTTATATTTTCAATGTAATATCATATATTGTAGGATTTGTTAATATTTTCAATGCTATATTATAAAATGTATGTATTTCCTTATATTTTCAATGTAATATCATAAATTGTAGGATTTGTTGATATTTTCAATGTAATATTATAAAATGTAAGTATTTCCTTATATTTTCAATGCATTATCATAAATTGTAAAGCTTTTTTCATATTTTTTTTGCAATTTCGTAAAATGTAAGTATTCCTTTATATTTTCAATGTAACATCATAAATTGTAAAGATTTGTTCATATTTTCAATGCAATATTATAAAATGTAAGTATTCCCTTATATTTTCAATGTAATATCATAAATTGTAGGATTTGTTCATATTTTCAATGTAATATTATAAAATGAAAGGATTCCCTAATTTTTTCAATGTAATCTCATAAATTGTAGGATTTGTTAATGTTTTCAGTGTAATATCATAGATCGTAGGATTTGTTTATATTTTCAATGCAATATTATAAAATATAAGTATTTTCTAATATTGTGAATGTAATATCATAAATTGTAGGATTTATTCATTTTTTCAATGTAATATTATAAATTGTAAGGATTCCCTTATATTTTCAATGCAATATCATAAATTGTAATGATTTTTTTCATATTTTTAATACAATATTATAATTATAAGTATTTCTTTATATTTTTAATGTGATATCATAAATTGTAAGGATTTGTTCATATTTTCAATTCAGTATTATAAAATGTAAGTATTCCCTTATATTTACTCTGTAATATCATAAATTGTAGGATTTGTTTATATTTTCAATGTAATATTGTAAAATGTAAGTATTCCCTTATATTTTTAATGTAATATCATAAATTGTAGGATTTTTCATATTTTTAATGCAATATTATAAAATGTAAGTATTTGCTTATATTTTAAATATAATATCATAAATTCTAGGATTTGGTCATATTTTCAATGTAATATTATAAAATGTAAGTATTTCCTTATATTTTCAATGTAATATTATAAATTGTAGCATTTGTTTATTATTTAAATGTAATATTATTAAATGTAAGTATTCCCTCATATTTTCAATGTAATATCATATATTGTTAGGATTTCCTCATATTTTCAATGCATTATCATAAATTGTAAAGATTTATTCATATTTTCAATGCAATATTATAAAATGGAAGTATTCCCTCATATTTTCAATGCAATATCGTAAATTGTAAAGATTTGCTCATATTTTAAATGTAATATCATAAATTGTAGGATTTGTTCATATTTTCAATGCAATATTATAAAATGTAAAGATTCCCTTATATTTTAAATGTAATATCATAAATTGTAGGATTTGTTAATATTTTCAATGTAATATTTGAAAATGTAAGTATTTACTTATATTTTCAATGCAATATCGTAAATTGTAAGGATTCCCTTATATTATCAATGCATTATCATAAAATGTAAAGATGTTTTCATATTTTTAATGCAATATCGTAAATTTTAAGTATTCTCTTATATTTTCAACGTAATATAATAAATTGTTGGATTTGTTCATATTTTCAATGCAATATTATAAAATGTAAGTATTCCCTTATATTTTCAATGTAATATCATAAATTTTAGGATTTGTTCATATTTTCAATGCAATATTATAAAATGTAAGGATTCCCTTATATTTTCAATGCATTATCATAAATTGTAAAGATATTTTCATATTTTCAATGCAATATTATAAAATGTAAGTATTCCCTTATATTTTAAATGTAATATCATAAATTTTAAAGATTTTTTCATATTTTCAATGCAATATTATAAAATGTAAGTATTCTCTTATATTTTAAATGTAATATCATAAATTCTAGGATTTGTTCATATTTTCAATGCAATATTATAAAATGTAAGTATTCTTTTATATTTTCAATGTAATATCATAAATTGTTGGATTTGTTCATATTTTCAATACAATATCATAAATTGTAACGATTCCCTTATATTTTCAATGCAATATCGTAAATTATAAGGATTTGTTCATATTTCAATTCAATATAATAAATTGTAAGGATTTGTTCATATTTCCATGCAATATTATAAAATGTAAGGATTGGTTTATGTTTTCAATAAAATATTATAAATTAGTAAGGTTTGTTTTATATTTTCAATACAATATCATAAATTGTAAGGATTTGTTCATGTTTTCAATACAATATCATAAAGTGTACGTATTCCCTCATATTTTCCATGCAATATCATAAAGTGGAAGGATTTGTTCATATTTTCAATACAATGTCATAAGTTGTAAGGATTAGCTTGTATATTCAATACAATATCGTAAATTGTAAGTATTCCCTTATATTTAAACTAGCCGGGTGTTTGGATGTATGTTGAGAAAAAAAGTGGTAGTAGGCAGGCACGAACTGATACCGCGGAGGAGGAGAAATGTGAAAAAATAAAAGCACAACGTCTTTGCTGTTGCGCCCATTGCCAAACCGGAAGTGACGGATGTTTAAATTAAGGCTAGTCAACCGAAAATAGGAGAATGACTTTCGAAAATATCGGCGAAAAAATGTGACCCCTCCCTGTAAAAAAGGGCACAGTGAAAATGGAAAAAAATCATGTTTTTAGCCAATTCTTCAATATTTGTCACTCGAATGGTCGGCTTCAAGAGAATACCGATTTCATGAAAATCCGTCGCCTTTGTCGAAAGTTGTAGGCAGACATGCAAATAATTTAACAGACAATATTTATATTATAGATGTAGTCGCATAAATTATAAGGAGTTGCTCATATTTTAAATGCAACATCGTATAATAAATTTGTTATTCTTTAGCCTAGTCACCATTATGAAACCATCATTTTCGTTGCATCACATAACGAAACATGCAGTTACTTAAAGATTACTGTATTTTTACGATTAAACAGTATAGATTTTTAAATATCTTACACAAGCAAAACAGATTTGGTTTAGAAAATTGAACTTAATATTCAACTAAAAGACGAATTTAGTTTTTTGTCCGCATACATTTTTAATGAATTTAGAAGCGTTTTAATTAAACTTCTGAAATCTGAACAATTAAAATTAATTTAAATTAGCGGGTCTCTGGTAACACTGGATATGGAAATTAAGTTATGAATAGGAAAATATTAATGGGTTATTGTTAAATGGTTCAAATATATTGTAACCCGGATATAAGAGACAATAATATTAGAAAAACGGATATAAGAGAGTTTTTCTCTCCCTCAAATTAGAGTATGTGTTAATGTACAGTGTAACCCGGATATAAGAGAGCTGTAGTCACAAGAGAAGTCTCTTATATCCGGATTACACTGTATAATAATAATAATAATAATAATAATAATAATAATGATGATGATGATGATGATGATGATGATGATGATGATGATGATAATAATAATAAAAAAAAAACAAAAAAAAAACACTTAACGTTTTGCAATAGGCTTTATTTTGAATATTCAGTATATTCCAATAGATATCGCTTTTAAAAATAAGATAATTTAAATATATTGCTTTTTTCTGTACAGTGTATAGATCCTTTTCGGTTTATTAAATTTTGTGTCTTCATTCTGGTTAAAGTTGTTACTCTTCTAGTTCTTAATTTTTTTTAATATTCATGCTGTAAACTTATGTTTTGACTAATAATATCGTGTAGATGATTTTGTTTTCTAGGAATAAAGATAGATTTTATTTATTATGTTCTGGGTAGAAATTGGTTGGAGTGCAATGCCAACTAAGCGATTACAAAACTCCCATAAATTTCCAAGTTCAGGGCACAGCATAATCTATTTTACGACATGAACAAGAAAATTGGTTTATAAAGAATTTATAGGGTTCATAGGATTGGAAAATAGAGTATGGTCTGAAAAATAAGCTTTAAAAGATTAGGATAAATGGATTTTGAAAAGACCAGAGTGTCTAGGACTTTATGAAGTCGTACCGAAAACAATATACAGCCATGGCTAAAATTAAGGCACAGCTAAAAAATTTCGGATAATAGTTTAATATTCAAATAATATAATATTTAAAAGGTTAAGAATCGTACAATGAACAACTGGGAGCAACTGTAAAATATGTACCAATAGGTTGTAGTATTTGTTTTGCTTTAAAGCCTACATCAAGCGTTGTCACTGAGTTTCATGTAAAATGCATTACGATATTCAAAATAATTCATTGTCATACTAAACGCTATTTCTTATTTTTCAGGTAATATTTGATTTCTACCAGTGCTATAATAATACATTTAATTGAAAAGGCCTCCCAAGAAGCAGCTTTCAGAGATTAAGAGGGCATAAATTGCTTTATCTGATGAAGGATATTCTTAGGTAGAAATTTCCAGGAAGATAGAATGTTCAAGGAAAGGTGTTCGAACAACACTTAAAAGATACAAGGAAACAAAACCTTTCAAAATAGTGAAGAATAAGACCATACAAAAATCTACAACCGTCAGGGAAGACAGGTTTTTGAAAAGAACATCCCTTGTAGATAGGAAGAAAGATTCTTCACAGCTAGTTGCTGAACTTTAGTGAGGCTGCAAACAAAAACATCAGTTCGAACAGTGAGAGGAGGTTATTAAAAGTGGGATTAAATGGATGTAAAGCAAGGAATAAGCTATACTTGTCTTAGGCCAACAAGAAAAAACGACTGGAATTTGTAAAAAAAGAAAAAAAAACAAGAAAAAAAAACGAACAAAAAATAAGACACATTTCGATTTTTCATTGGTGCTCCATAATTTTGCGCAAGGCTATATATATATATATATATATATATATATATATATATATATATATATATATATATATATATATGGGTATGTGTGTGTGTGTGTGTGTGTGTGTGTGTGTGTGTGTGTGTGTGATTGACATTGAAATTTATTTCCGACAGTATATTATGTATTAAGATTATTTGCGGATAATATTACTAAACCAATGATTTTTGTACTGGCATGTAATGACAACTAAGGTGACGAGTCTCCGTTTTCTTTGTGCAATATTCTTTGTTTATATCCAGCCCTGCGAATTAAATGTTTTTAGCAATATTACCATTGCCCAATATAGCATAAAAATGCAGCTTAATAGATAGCATATATCTTTCTATGCATGTGTGTATGCGTGTAACTGTAAAAGTAAAATACTATTTACTTACCAGCAAAAATGAAGTTTTAATTCAATATAGTTTTCAGAAAGTCTAATACTTCATTCACCTTGCAAAATTTATTTCGTTTGAAAAAGAATCTTATATTGTTTTTCTTTTATCGACGTCTTATCGATAATACAGAAATGTATGTACAAACACGAGCAATATATACATACACATGCATATATATATATATATATACATACATATATATATACACAGTATATGAAAGCGCTTTTTTGTCAGGTAAAAGATAAGATTATTTGTTATCAGGAAATAATTGTAGAGTCATAACGTAAATCAGTTTGCAGACGATACACTTTGACATACACACACACACACGACAGAAAAGAACAGATACTTTGATAAATATTTTCTTAAGCTTAACATATGCTTATTTTTACAGGAAAAAATAATACTGAAATAATTTAGAATATCTAATTAAAATTGCATCTAAGAACATTGAAGCATGCCACGACCCACAGAAGTATCAGGCATATCAGAATTTTTTTTTTTACACAGTGATCACCACTTATCAAGGCCCGGAAGCCACTCAGGGATAAGGGTTATTGCAAGTACATTACGTTAGTGTGGAGATTTGATGAAGTGTTTACTTAAGGGGGCGGTTCATTAGGAATTTGTTAATGTTGGACTTGAAGACATCCAAGTTGTAGTCCGGTGGGAAGCAGGCAGACGGAACAGAGTTCCACAGGCGTGCAGTTCTAAGAAAGAAGCTTTGTTCATGGAATCCACGTTTTGATTTAGGCACAGATGTGGGAGTAAATGGATGCAAAGCAAGGAATAAGCTATACTTGTCTCAGGCCAACAAGAACAAACGACTGGAATTTGTAAAAAAAAAAAAAAGAAAAAAAAAACGAACAAAAAATAAGACACATTTCGTGAGGACAAATTATGGGACTTGGTCAATGTAAAAATCTTATGATACCCAGTTCTAATGTTAATAGAGTAATCGTGCCATTCACAGGAAAGGACAAGAGTGCACAAAACCTCATCTAGATCTTCCGGGACTCTCTGAAAGGACCTTGCGTCTTGTGAGAAGAAATGTTGAAGCGTATTTTCGGTGTAAAGTCTTTGTGAAATTGAAACACAAGCTGGTGTTAGTCCCAGAACAGCCGTCAAGTATCTTCACACGCTGGGCTATTATAATGAATTGCAAGACGAAAACCTTCGTTCTGCCAATATCAAGCGCAGAAAAGATTGAGCTTGTGAGACAATGGAGCGGCCTTTTGGTTCAATATCATATTTTCCGATGAGTCACGATCTGCATTATTTCCTGACACTGGCAGGGTATAGGTTTAGACGTTTCCTCAGCAAGAGTTTTATTTAAAATGACTGCATCCAACACTGAAACGCGAGGGTTTTTCGGTTATGCCAATGTCATGCACAGAAGGGCCCACAAAAGTTTTCTATCTTTACTTTCTCCTTCGCCCACATTCTATCTCTCTTCCCCTTAACCTTGTTCTAAACGACTATGATGGCCTCCTCCCCAACGTAACTATTAAGAATTCCAAAAAAACATGACAAGAGAAAACCCCTGAACTACAACTTCCATCGTAGACCCCCCGTCCATCTCAAGGTAGGTCTCTTCTAACATCTAAGATACGTTTCAACCTTTCAGAGGTTGAAATCCAATTACGGGAGACCTTACATCACCTGTTGTCCTTGTATGAAATTGGCATTAGCTCAACTGCTTCCTTAGCCGATTTTTTCATCAAAGGCTATTCTAACTTCATATCCAAACCCGACTATCAAAATCGCCATAGACATGAAATATATATCTAAATTACAGATAGCTTATCCTGTAGCAGGGACATCTCTAAAGAAGACACCAATAATCCCTACACTCGTTTTAGAGTAGCATTTACGCACAACACAGCATATATATTTGCACTTTACCATTCCTACAAAGAAGGAGTAGCTCTCATTGAGAGTATGGCTAAGAAAATCGATAATACCCTGTCTGCGCATACCTCAACTAACATTAACGTCTGAAGATTTCAATGTTCGCTAAACCATATCCGATGGTGAGGCCCCAGCTTGCGGGATTTGGGGAGAGTGGAGCCACCTTTTAATTGCCATTGATCCCAGGTCCACTCTTACCCGGAATGGTAGTACTTGTTAGGGTCCCAACTATGGGTTAAATAGGAACAGACTTGAAAAAAATATATTCTATTAAAAAGTTTTATTTTACACGAGAAAAAACAAATTAATCATTAGTAATGTTAATTGTCCGTACTTAACAGAACCGTCCATTCTATTCAATCTTGGTTTTGTTTCTGCATAAGTTTCTTGCAAAATAAAACCGAAAAGAAGCAAGATAAAAGAAACAAACAAAATACCAGCCGGAATATAAAACATTAAAAACTTTTACCACGAATTATCCTGACACACCGACTTTAAATGAGAGCCGCCATATCTGATAATTTCGTCAATATGGCGGGCTGCCTGCTCAGTTGCGTTTTTTTTTTTTTTTTTTTTTTTTTTGCTTCAGACTGCTTTCGGACAATCTTGCATGGATTGAGTATCAGTTTTGAGTGGCATAAGAGATTCAAGGAAGGTAGGGAGTCAGTGAGAGATAAGAGGTGTGGAAAGAGTAAGGAAGTAAGAACACCAGAGTTGATTGGCCAAATAAAGAATTTAATGAATAAAGACCGTCAATTGTTTATAGAGACGATAAGTACACAGTTTTTATGTCAGGATGGGAACACAATTATTTGTGAGGAACTAAAGATGTTGAATATTTGCGTGAAGTTTTTCTCGACGGTGCTGTATCCTTGTCACAGACCTTTAACTAAGATGGGCATACAGACAGTTCCTCGCATTCCCTATAGTTCGGACCTTGCTCTCTGCAGCTTTTGTTTATTCTTTAAGCTCAAGGAAAACCTTAAAGATTGTCGATATGAGACAATTGAGATGAGAGAGGCTGTGACAGGGTCATTTCCATGGAGTCTTCTAGAACTTGTTGGGATGGTTTAAGTGCATTGCAACCGGAGGAGATTACTTCGAAGAGGACTAGTTTTATGTGTAGTAATACTTAAATGCATAAATATTCTAAGTTTTAACACCTTTTGGGGTAACTAATATATTATTATATCTGGCGTCAGCTCAAACGGTAACGACTCAGGCCATAGCCTTGAAGGATTTTGTTTCGATTCCAGCTGATGCCATCGAAATCATGTTTAACTTTAGAAATCATTACTGCATATTGGTACTATATAATGATCAATAGATATTTATTCTATAGTACAGAATCTGAAAAACATTTAAGCGTATTTTATCACCGGGCACTCTGCTTGTATATATATTTAACAACAGGCGTAGTTTCTATTAAAGTTTTAAAGCTCGTAGCCATCTGAATTTTGATGAAAAATTTTAATCTATTGCCCAACAATAAAATTCAATGTGATCGGTTAGTTTAGGGAAATACAGAAGACATATGTATTAATTCATTTTTTTTAATTCATTTTTATAATCGATTTTGTTCTCATGTCTGGAATTCGACAATTTTATTTAATTTATTAATAGTATCAGTTACTTTCATATTTGAATAGGACTTAAAACCCTTAAAATAGGAGAAATCTGAATTTTTAAAATGGAAGACTATTCTCTAATTTAGCTTAGATTCAACATCTTTCTTTTCATATTATTTAACAGCACGTTCTCTAGTGTCTAGAAATGGAGACTAATTTCGAGATACTTGTAATACCAGGTTTGCAAAACCTTTGATAGGCTTGAAAAATAAGTGTGGTTAGGCAACCATTTTCAAAAAGCTTAATGTGTATAGAGTCTAGTAAACTTTATATTTATCGGTGATATGACAAAATACTGGCGGTATATAAAGGTCCTGGATGTGTACCACTGGGAAATTCTGGAAGTTAACAGGCAACGGATTCAAGGAGCAGTGAGTATTTTATGAAAAAAACTAACCATAGTTATTTAATGAAGGGAACCATTTGTACTAGGAAAAAAGTAAATTATTTTTTGGAATAAGATCATAAGAGTAGTATTTACGACATAGAAAAGAAACCCTAATATTAATATAACAAATAGATTTGCTATTTAAAATTCAAGCTCGTACAGATCCGCCGCTGCAGTAAATGTGAATCAATCCGTACGCAGTTTTAGTTATAAAACATCTAAGATGACGCAGTTTTATTTTTTAATGAAACCAAAGCTAAATAGTCGTAAACGATATGACATAAGGAGTCACGAGTATGCTTAGCTAAAAAGGTTACGCCAACTTATGTTGGAAGAATGCGATGTCTAAACCTGATTTGATGCTCGTTTAAATTGATCTTTTAAACCAACGCATTTCAGGTGAAAACATTACATACTTATGAGTCATGGCGAAATTAGAGTAAATGCCAAAAGAAAATGATCCAGTAGAAAAATAAAAAAAAGATCAAGCTTTATCGTATGCTTGAATGTGAAACACATGTAAAACCAGTTCAGTATGACAAATAAGGGAGATTTGTCGACTTAAATTGACCAATCAAGGTTAAGATTTCAAATGAATCAGATTTTATTTTTTTTCCCATCATATTTTCCCTTTTGGCAATGGTTTCAACCATTTGTGTGATTAAAAATTCGATAATATGCGTAAACGCTTACTTTCTTAAGTGGTTTTATGCGTTAGACCAGGACTGTATATATATATATATATATATATATATATATATATATATATATATATATATATATATATAGCATATGAATATTTTAAGATTCGTTTGAATAAATTATTTCAAATGAGCCTGATTAACAAAATATTGGTTAAAAACAGTTAAAACAATATAAATTCATTATATTGACATACTTTGTCGATAGAAATTAAAGTAGGGAACTAAAACGTCTACATTTTAAAAGCATTTACATTAAAAATGTTCATAGATATTTTTAAAACATTTGTTCGAAGAGATTTACTAGGCAAGATTTCAAGCACATTTAGCGTTTTCGTATTTTGGGTGCTGGGGTTGAACGGATTTCAAAACATTCTACGTAGCTCCCCTATCTTTGGCCCCGCTACTTGTTGCCTCTGTACAATTTTCTGTGAGGGTGAGCAGCAGTAGGAGCAGAGTTTTATTTTTCCTCTGTAGACTCACAAAATTAAGTGTCAGACTCCTACATGTAACGTAATCCACCATTGAGGAGCGTTAGAACTACGCTGACGTAGCTTATCATTCCCGGGTGACGCCAGATAACCCGAGGATTTAAGATAGAGAAGATAAATATAGATATATTTTAATTCACTGTCAAAATGGATATATTTGTTTGTTTTTTTTTTTTTTGGTTGAAGACCTGAGATATTTTGTTGTTTGGGAAAACTCAACAACAGGAAATGCGAGGATATTAGACGAACATATCATACTGGCTGAGTGATAGCTGATGACTTCGAGGTTATGGGATTTTTAGTCTTGAATGGGGTCTCAGATCGTTGGGGCTTAGCGTGATTTGATTGGCTGGGGAGACTTCCACCCCACCCACATCGCGTCGATACGCTCTAAAATTAAGTAGATTGCTTGTTGAATTCGGAAAGAACAGATCGTAGAGAACCGCCGTTCCCTGGAGAGGGGACCCCTCCACCTTCCCCATCCAACCGTCTGTCGCTGTGTGTGAAGAGATTTGAGACTTTGGAAAAACTTATAAAAAACTGAATGAGATTTGTAAAAACATTTGTACATAATTTTGCGAAATTACAATGTAGATTAGTCTACATAAGTTGTCTTTCTTCCTGCCTGCTGCTTCGATATTCGCTTTCAGCATACCAGATTTCATGTAACAACCTCAGAGAAGACTAGGCTACACGAGCCGAGATTTCTAGATAAAAAGGGGTCCTTAACCACCTTCTCACGTGAGGGGTTACAGTTTGGTTGCCATAGACCAGGACGACCTTGTGTTACCACGGAAGAAGAAAAAAAAACGGTGCTGGGATTGCGTTACAACCTTACAGTTGGTGATATCGACCCGAGAAAAAAAGGTTGAGCCTTAATATTTCTCATTTTTTAGTTACCACGGAAAAAAAAGAACATTATACATAAATACAGTATTAGTGGCAGAAGAAAAGAAGTACCAAGAAAGAGACAGACAGACGGGGACATTTAAAAACAAAGGAAGCCGATAAAGAGACACCCGAAAAAGAAGAAGAAGAAGAAGAAGAAGAAGAAGAAGAAAACAGCGTCTGGAAAAAGACTTTAAGTCGGAAAAAGAATTCGCACGCGTGAAAAAAACATTAAAAAAAAAACTTTAAACAGAGAAATCGCCCGTTTGAAAACAAAAAACTTTAAAAGAAAAACGTTTGAACATTTTGAAAAAAAAGAAAAGACAGAGGGAAAAGAGAAACTTTTTTAACATTCAACAAGTGCGCGTTGCAAAGCGACGAGAGAGAAATAGATAGAAAGAGAAGAACAACACAGGCGGGAAAGCAAACCTTTTTTTTCTTCTTTCTACTGTCTGTAGCCGAGAGAGAGAGAGAGAGAGAGAGAGAGAGAGAGAGAGAGAGAGAGAGAGAGAGTGGGAGTGGGTTGCTGTCGCTGTGAAATTAACGGTTGGTCGTGCATACTTTCACTCCGATAGCAGTAAGAACAGTAAATTAATGAAAGGAAGAGGTGATTTTTTTCAGGTACAAGCGAAAGTTGTTTTAAAAACGAACCAATCGCTGTTGCGTAGACTTTTCCTTTCTGGGATTGAGTTATATAAAAATATTTGTGCTGAATTAAAGAGACCGAGATGGAGAGAAAGAGAGAGAGAGAGAGAGAGAGAGAGAGAGAGAGAGAGAGAGAGAGAGAGAGGAGAAAGTGGAAAAAGTTTTTATTGCTTTTGCTTGAGGGTGTTTTTTGCGATTGTCTAATTGTTTTTTTTATTGTTATTCTTTTGTTGTTGATATTGAGTTAAAGTGTGAAGAGGAAGTTCTTATTTGTTGTTGTTGTTGTTGTTGTTCAAACAATCATTTGGGCGTAGAGAAGTAATCAATATTGAGGGGATAGCTGGATGAATTGTGAGAATGTCGACTGAAGCCGTCAAGAGCGAATCGCTCCTGCGGAAGGGTGAGGTTGACACGGATCAGAATATACGGGAGGCGGAAGCCCTGGTTGAGTTGGGGAGATTGGAATTTAGAGGAGATCCGGGTGAATTGGATAATTGGATACATTCTATTTTGAAAAAGAAAAAAACAGTTTATGATCTTACGGATAGGGAGGTAATTTCGCTGGCATGTGAACACACGTCGGGATCAGCCTCGAGGTTTATTTGCCAACAGATAACTGAGACTCCTCAGTTGAAATGGGAGCAATTACGAGCAGCTTTAGAAGGGGAGTATTCCGGAGAACGGAGTCCCCTTGATGCAATGAGAAAAAAATGATTCAGATCCGACAATCCGGAGAAAGCATAGCTGACCTCGGCGACCAGATATCTGGTTTGGCTGGAAGGGCGTTTTCGGATGAGAAGCTGAAAGAAACCGAAACAGTGCAGGTGTTATTGGCTGCTATATTGGAAGAGGCTTTAAGGGATAGAGATGTCCGAGCCGATGTCATGAAGCATGGTCCGGCCGGACTGCAGATAGTAGTTGAATTGGCCCGGAGTAGGGAGCAGGTATGGGCACGAATTCGTTGCCCTCGGTTACAGGAAAATGATGCGAGGAGATGTAGTCCTAATCGAGAGTATCGACCGAGGCGGGTCAAGAAGGCTCCCCTTCGGGGAGGAGGGGGCCCAACGGGTATCAGAGAAGGAGGGAATGCCAGGGAGCCTCTATGCCCCCTCAGAGAAGGAGAGGAATGGCCCGTTTTACCTATAGATGAGAAGGAAAGAGGGTAGAGAATGACCCGATGCGTGAGAGATGGGGTTGTTATAGCCATGTGGCTGGTCGGTGTACGGATGTTGGAAAGAAGAAAAGCTAAAGGTAGACCACCCCCTGTCCCATCAGATAAAAGAATAGCAGGTCAGGTGGTCAAAGTGGAGATCGCCTCCCGCCTGCCCAGGAGCGGCTCGGGAAAGAGACCAACAGCGTTGCGATCTGATGACCCTTACAGACCAGGAAGCCAGGAATGCTGGACCTGTGGTCAGTTCGGTCATATGGCGCGAGGCTGCTCGAAGAGGAAATGTTGGCATTGTCGGGTGCCAAACCATACGCGGAGAGAGTGCTCCCGAAAAAGGGGAGACTCCTTGATGCAGAAGCGGAGCGAAAAGCCGCTGCATAAGGATAACTCAAGAGAAGGAAAAAAGTTAAAGCGGGTGGAAGTCCGCTGTATATTGAAGGAGTGTCGAGAGCTTAGATGCCAGATGGTGGTGAGGGGCGTGAGGGTGACAGCTCTGATTGATACGGGCGCCTCGGTGACACTGATTAGGTCCAGTACTTATCGGAAGATGGCCGGCAAAGGACGTTTATGTACGGTTGACCTGTAATTGACACAGGCTGACCAGGGCCAACTACGCATGGAAGGACTGACCAGGCTCCCCTATGAGGTAGAGAGGATAAGGGGGCAATTACAGGCTTACGTGGTGCCCGATTTATGTGAAGAATTAATATTGGGATATGATTGGTTAGAAAAAATGGGAACAGTTGTCACCTTTGATCCACCGACCCTGTGGTTAGGCGGGAAAGGTATTCCCCTGAGCGGCCGAAGGCAGCTAAAGGAACTTCCGGTGGTGACCTCAGAGGATACGGAAATTCCTCCCTGAACAATAGTGTCCACAACATGAGAAATCCAGGGACGAAGAGGGGTAGTCCTGATGGATACCAGGTGATCTCCCTAGAATAAGAGGGAGACGGGAATGTTGAAGTGGCGATTAGTGATGCTATAGTGAGTGGACCTGGGAGCTTCCCGGTGCTGTTAATAAATAATTCCTGTAAGACGGTATGGGTTAAATGCGGAACCCAGGTGGAGACAGCCTGTCCTGTTAAGAGAATTCAAAGGATAGGGACCTGTGATAGAGAGGATACAAGGAATTGGCGTGAATCACCCAGAATAAAGACAGAGGAAGTGATAGCCCCGCCTGAGTACCAAAGGGGGGTAATAAAACTGCTAGAGCGCAATCGAGATATTATCGCTTCCAGCGATCAGGAATTGGGATGCACAGACACAGTGATGATGAAGATTGATACGGGAGATCACCCACCTGTGAGGCTGAAACCCTACCGAACCCCGATTCATAAAAGAAAAATTGTAGAAGAAGCGGTGTCTGAGATGTTGGAGGCGGGAATAATTGAACACTCCGCCTCGCCGTGGAGTTTCCCCGTGGTGATCGTGGAGAAGAAAGCCGGGGGACATAGATTTTGTGTGGATTTCCGGAAGCTGAATGCCATTACCAAACCCTTAGCGGTGCCTTTGCCCCTAATAGATGACATACTGGCTTTGTTGGGTAAAGCGAGATGCTTTACCACCCTGAACTTGAGATCAGGTTACTGGCAAGTAGCCTTCGATGGGGAGGATCAAGAGAAAGCGACGTTTACATGTCATGCAGGACTGTTTAATTTTAGAGTTATGCCTTTTGGCCTCTGTAATGCACCAGGGGTCTTCTCACAATTGATGTCGATAGTTTTACGGGAGTTGGGGGGTTGCGGTGGCATACTTGGACGATATTTTAATCTTCTCGCGAACGCCTGAGGATCACTTTGCAGATTTGACGGAGGTATTTGAGAGGTTGCGCCAACATCAACTGAAAATAAAGTTACCCAAGTGTCAGTTTCTTAAGAAGGAAACCAAGTATTTGGGGGCTGTGATCGATGAGGCTGGAATAAGACCGGACATAGACAAGGTGGAGATTATCAGGTCTACACCTGAGCCGAAAACTGTGCGACAAGTGCGAGGGTTCATTGGAATGATCGGCTATTATCGCCGATTTATACCTCGGTTTAGTTAATTGGCTGCTCCCATAATAGCGTTAACAAAAAAGCACGCCCGTTATAAGTGGACCCCAGAATGACAGAGGGCTTTTGACGCCCTGAAGGAGCAGTTGGCTGCTATACCGTTGTTGGCGTATCCGGACCTAAGTAAGCCTATGGTTCTGTATACAGACGCGAGTGATACGTGTATAGGGGCGGTGCTGACCCAACCATGCCCTGAGAAGGAAGGCCCCGTGCCTGGCATACCAGAGGAAATTCCGATATATCTCCTGTCACATAAGTTATCCGAAACCCAACAGAGATGGCCAGTGATTGAGAAAGAAGCTTTCGCGATTGTATATGCAGCACAAAAACTAAATTATTATTTGAGTGGGGCTGAATTTGTGGTAAAAACTGACCACAAACCGTTGAGATATTTATTTGAGGCAGATTGGACGAACAAGAAGATCCAACAGTGGCCACTCAAGCTGTCCGGCTATCAGTGGCGAATTGAATACTTGCAAGGTAAAGAGAATACCTGTGCGGACCTCCTGTCCCGGATTCCAGAGCAGCTGGAATCCGACGCCATCCGATTAGAACCGGAAGTGGATGATAGGGCTTTTCAAGTGGGAGTGATTAATTCCCACACCATAAAGGAAAGACCGGACTGGAGTGAGAAAGATGTAGCTTAAGCTGAGCCTGAAGTCGACCCACATTGGGTTGAAATAATCGAGGCAGGTTAAGAAGATAAGGAATTAGCAGGATTGAGAGCTTGGGTGAAGGAGGGTCGAACCCAAAAATACACCCTCCACCACGATAGGCTGTATTATATTGCCGGTCGAGACGGAGAAATGGGATTAAAGATGGTGGTACCAGCCCGCCTTCGGAGAGATGTCCTAGATCAAGTCCATGAGAAGGCGGGGCATTTAGGAACCGAGAAGACGTATCAGTTGATATTTAGAAATTATTATTGGCCGGGACTGGTCAAGGATGTTGTAGAATGGGTAAATAGATGCGTAACATGTTAGACTCACAGTAGATACCATCTGCTTGCTCCATTGGCGGAGACAGATGTTCCGCAGTATCCTTTCCAGAAAGTGAGTTTGGACATTTCCGGACCCTACTCCTTGACAGAGCGTGGTAATCAATATATCGTGAGCATAGTGGACTGGCTTACTAACTGACCAGAGGCTTATGCCGTGCCAGACAAGACAGCCCATTCGGTGGCCGGTGTAATCCTAGGTGAGATTTATCCGAGGTATGGTCCCCAGAACAATTAGTTACCGACAATGGCACAGAGAATGTGAATAGAATTATGAAGGAGGTGCTCGATGAGCTTGGTATCCAGCATGTGTTGACCGCCCCTTATCACCCCCAGAGTAACTCCAAGGTCGAGCGCTTCCACAAGACGCTGGTAGATATCCTGGGTAAGCTTGTGACTGATAATCCGGCGGAATGGGATCGGTTCCTCACACAAGCCTTAGCAACAGTGAGGTTCACGATGAATGAAACATAGGAATTCTCACCGTTTGAATTAGTGTTTGGAAGGGATGTCGTGCTCCCGATTGATAATCTTTTAAGGCCGCATAGGAAGTATTTGGGGGAGGAGCATCACCAAATATTGTTGGAACAGCAACATTAGAATTTTTTCCAGGCAAGGAACCGTATTAAGCGAGCACAGAAGAAGCGGAACGCTCGAGTGAACAAGGATCGAAGGGAAGTGGAATATATTATAAGGTACAAACTCGAGAAGAAGCTGGATAAGCGTTGGACTCCTTATTATCAAATAGATGAGCAGACTGGCCCTCTTTCAGTTATAATCTGGAACCAGGGTACACGCCAATGATCTGAAGTTGGCGGAATTGGAATATGATGTCAAACTCGTTCAGTGGAGATCAGGGAGATGCCCACGTACCGCCACCTTGGTTGCACCCCAGGAAATGGGAACCTCCAATGAGGAGGGAGAGCCCGTTCAACTCGACGTAGATGTCATGAGAACACTGAGAAATCGGATGTATAAAACGGCGATTGCAAGAGACCGGAAATCGGCGCCAATCTGGACGGATTTCCAAACTGAGGACTACGGAGGGCGTTGGCGTTGGAGACGACCCTGGAGAGGGGTCGAATGCGGGCAGTGAAATTCTGTCTGAGGGTTCGAGTGGAACCTGGGAGGAAGAAGACTAAATCCCTCTATCTGTATTGAAGGAACGGTTGACCTGAGATCGAGAAGGACACAGGAAACACCTCTGAAAGACAGATTAAGGGGAGCGACAGCCAGAAGGGGAGAGAACTGTTGACATCCTATTTTGAAATTGAGTCAGATCAACTTCGTTTTTATTTTGGAATGGGGAGCAGTCCTCCTAGTGGGAAATTACCATATCAAGTTTATATGAGTTGATCTAGAAAAAAAGGGGGGTTTAATAATTGTACCTAGATTTGGGAAATTGAAAGTAATTCCTTGACAGAGGTTGTGGAGATATTAATTTAAGAATTGAATTGGGTTTTCTTTAAAATTTAACTAATTATTCTTTTTCTTCTCTCTTTCTTTTTCTCTTCTCTTTCTCCTCAATCGGAAAGATATATTTTTTTTCTCATATGAAATGGATGGTCCAGAATTAGACTTTTGGAAATTTTGAGAGTTAAAATGATTTTTTTTTTGAAAAAAATTTTTTTTTGTTACCTCAGTTTGGAAGGATTTCATATTAAACTGTACAAATTTTAGTTGAGTCCAGTTGGGAATAATTAGAAGCATTTATTCCGGCGATTAAATTGACTTTTGGAAGAATTAAGATTTTGCCTCAGTCAGGCAGGATTTCTAATTTACGAAATAAGGGCTAGGAGGCCGCGTGCTGAATGAAGAATAATTGAAAATAATTATTGGCATTACTGAGTAAAGGGTGGTACATTCAACTTAACACAAAAAGCGACTTGATTATTATTATCTTTTTTCTCGGCCTTGCGAGGGCCGCTAAAAAAATATTCCGCATTTAAAAAAAATAAGAGAATAGTAAATAGGGGTTGATGGCGGGGAGGAGGGCATGTGCCTTTGTAATGATCGTCGGGTGGCCCTCTGTTTTGGATCCGATGGCAGTGCCTCCTCCCTGCATAGGCCCTGTAGTCATTCATAGGTGTTGTGAACGGGAATGGGAGGAGTTAGATGAATAGATTTGAGTGAATTACAGCCCCGACTAAACATTCTGGATAATACAGAAGCTAGGGATGGGCTTCATAAGGTAGTGGTTACCGGAGCAGGAATGAGTACTCTAGTAACGATGATTGTGCTGTTGTTGGTGGTTGCATGGTGCATGAAGAGAGCGAATATGGGAACAAAGCAAGGTGATGAGCATCTCGAGGCTGATTGCACGGATGGCAGAAGAGACCCTGGTTCGAGACCGCCTGCGGTTCTGGAAAATGCGGCTGTTAGTGCTGACGCAAACAAAGTGCAACCCAAGAACCTCCCTGATGCTGAAATCCAAGGGAACTGAAGACGACTTGAAGATCTTCTTTTCTTTTCTTTTCTCTCTGTTTTATCTAAAGTTCTTGCAGGGCGCTGAGCTGAGAACCGTCGAAAGAAAGTCCCAACGATAGCTTGAATGACCGTCTATTGAGGTGAGAAGAAGTCCTCAGTGAAAGAAAATCTTACAAGATGTTTGACAGAAAACTTGACCTGTGAAAAGGTGAAGGTTCAACTATAACTGCTTAAGGTGAGAAGATCCCCCTAGCTCAATAAAAAGCGGGCCCTTTGAGAACCCTGATTAGGGCTGCAACTATGTATTACGAGACTATGCTGTTGATAGCAGCGAAGTGAAAAGAAAAAACCTTGAAAAAACTCTTGTAAATTATGACTGTGATTCTGTGGAAAAAAATTGAACTATGATAAAATTAATGGAAAGAAATTGGAAAAAGGGAATAACTCTTATAAAGCCTTGAAAAAAGAAGTCGAGTAATGTTATTTGAAAAAAAAAGAGGGGACAAAACTTTTAAATAAGGGAAGTAACTCTTACGAGTAATTGATGAACTTAATGCATTTTATGGAGTGACAATTTTTTAAATGATGATTATCTTATCTTTGAATTATTAATGGGATTTGAAAAAAAAAAGAATATATAACCAAAGAAAAGAAATTGCATGTGAAAAAAAAAGAAATTGTATTAGCCCTGACGAACTTTGAACTTTTTACATTTTTAATGATTTTACTTTGAACTTTTACGTTTTTGATGATTTTACGAACTTTTTTGAATTAATTTCTTATGAACTTTTGAATGGAAAAGGGGGAGAACCCTGCATAAAAAGGGTGGATATGGGGTTGTGTATATGCTATCTTGTTGACGGATCTGAGAGAGGGATATGTGAAAAAAATCTGACGGCGAACTGTAAAAAGGGATGGAATGGTGTGTTAAGGAATTAGACTCCATTGGTTCTACGAAGCAATATAGTCTAATGGGGGCGAATATAACGTAAGAGCCAGGTACGTCCAAGGATGGAATACCGTTGCCACATCTGGGCAGGAGCTGCTAGAAAGGACTTGTCCTGCCTTGATAGAGTTCAAAATAGACTTCGTAGCCTCGTAGGAGATGTCCTTTTCTCTTCCTTGCAACCTCTATCTCACAGAAGAGATGTTGCGAGTTTGTCTCTGATGTATCGTTATTTTCATGGAAAGTGTTCGACTGAGCTTCAATCTATGGTCCCCCCTCGCCAAACTTTTACAAGAAACACTCGTCTAGCTGTAAACACTATCAATAATTCCCCCCACTCTTTATCTGTGCCTAAACCTAAACGTAGATTCCATGAACAGAGCTTCTTTCTTAGAACTGCACGCCTGTGGAATTGTCTTCCGTTTTCCTGCTTTCCGGCTGACTACAATATGGTTGTCTTCAAGTCTAACGTAAATAAGTTCTTGATGAGCCGTTCCATATAAGTTATCAAATTTACCAAATTTTCATTACTAATGATTACTATATTGTCCAATTTCTACTGTACACTCTTTAACCCTTATCCTTGAGTGGCCTCTTGGCCTTGATAATATGATGATGCCTATGTAAAAAAAACCATTGAGGAGCGTTAGAACTACGCTGAGGTAGCTTATCATTCCCGGGTGACGCCAGATAACTCGAGGATTTAAGATAGAGAAGATAAATATAGATATATTTTAATTCACTGTCAAAATAGATATATTTGTTTTTTTTTTGTTGGAAGACCCGAGATATTTTGTTATTTGGGAAAACTCAACAACAGAAAATGCGAGGATGTTAGACGAACATATCATACTGGCTGAGTGATGGCTGTTGACCTCGAGGTTATGGGATTTTTAGTCTTGAATGGGGTCTCAGATCGTTGGGGCTTAGCGTGATTTGATTGGCTGGGGAGACACACCCACATCGCGTCGATACGCTCTAAAATTAAGTAGATTGCTTGTTGAATTCGGAAAGAAAAGATCGTAGAGAACCGCCGTTCCCTGGAGAGGAGACCCCTCCACCTTCCCCATCCAACCGTCTGTCGCTGTGTGTGAAGAGATTTGAGACTTTGGAAAAACTTATAAAAAACTGAATGAGATTTGTAAAAACATTTGTACATAATTTTGCGAAATTACAATGTAGATTAGTCTACATAAGTTGTCTTTCTTCCTGCCTGCTGCTTCGATATTCGCTTTCAGCATACCAGATTTCATGTAACAACCTCAGAGAAGACTAGACTACACGAGCCGAGATTTCTAGATAAAAAGGGGTCCTTAACCACCTTCTCACGTGAGGGGTTACAACATGTCCAACAAGCAAAACAGCCCACTTCCTGTGATTATAACCGAGAGTTCTTTGCTCCTGCCTTCAGTGTAACCAAACTATTTATGTAGGAAAATTGGCGTTATACAAGTACAAGCGTTAGAGCGGCATACAGTCAGAAACTAAGAGCACTGACGTTGTCCGCCATGCTTAGGAAACCTAAATGGCAATATATTCTTATCGTGAAAAAAACAAAAAAACTTCAAATAGAGTACTACATGCATGATAACAATTATATTTGATAATGTGATGGTTATTTCCACAGTAATTTTCAGTCAACGGACTTGTTCCGTAATCGTTCTAAGTTTGTTTCAACCTAAGAAATCAGTAACAGGACATTTAGCAATTTCTTTAAAGTACAACAGATCCATCAATATTACTTCTCTATAACAAGTGAAGAACATGGTTCCTTTTTAATGCAGATGTAGCAGAAACAAATGGAACTTTTTTCTTCCTCGAATCAATGCCTCTCCCCTGTGTTATTTGGCCACATATTGACCAATCAGGGGAACGGCGCATTGATCCTTCATATCCCCCTAAGGAATTCGGCCAGCATCCGGTTTGAGGGAGAAGAACTCGTCCTCACTGAGAGAGACACCAAACAGAACGGACCTCCCTTTTCTTCTCTTTCTCCACCTCGGTTATTTCTAACAGTATCGACGATTCCACGGGGAATAACTACCGCGATAGCACCAGGTAGCCGGAGTTCAGCTTTTGACAAGGAACATATCACATTCTCCTTAATAAACCTTTTCTGTGTTACATTTTATGAAGTTGTTGCGTTCGTCATTTCAGAAGATTGTATGGAATTATGTATTTTCTTAGGGTGTGCCCTAAAAGCATTCTAAAACCCTAAACATACTTTACGTTTATTTTTATCGGAGAAAGCTTGCTTTAGCCACTTATGGTTTTCTGTAGTGGGAAGAGAGCTAGTCTCAACAGACCTCTTTCCTTGTTGTATTGGAACTTCCAGCTGCGCACAGCAAACCATAGTTGGTAAGAAAGGAAAAAATAGTCAACTAAAAACACGTCCTTAAAAAGTAAAAACAATAGAAATTACAATAATGTAACAATAACATGTAACAATAACATGTAACAATAACATGTAACAATAACATGTAACGTACAAGTCAAGAATAAAACAGCCGAAGCGAGAGTTCATTTCATGCTGTCAAACAACGAATAGAAAAAGACAGGTGCCTCTTATAGAATGGACGATTCCATACTGGCATGAATAGTAGTGAAAAATAATTTATTTGCTTCCCCACTGCACAAATTAGGCACAAGGCCGTTTTTTAATGTGGAGAGTGAAGGGGAGGAGGACCAGCTCCCCCAAGGGGAACTGGATAATGACAATTAATATGAAAGGTTTCTTCCAGATTGACCAAAACTGATTGCTCAAGGGCAATGATCTGATATGTGGGGTTGCCCCTCATATGGTCTTTGATTGCAGTATCTGCCGGAACAGATACTACTCTTTGATCCCAGGCCCAAAAGACCAAGGCTTTTCCTATGCTAGGTAAGTATAGGCTTTAATAAGAGCATGACCACTAGAGCTATGACAACAGCATATTCTTTTCATTGTTTTGACTCTCGAGTATATTCCCGACACAGTTAGACACAGTTAATAACCCGAGAACCACATCACTCTATATGAAAACATCTAAGATATCAACGGATACACACGCCAGAGTCAAAACAATGGAAACAATGTGCTGTTGTCCTCGCCCTGATGATCACTTAAGGAGTTAATTACAAATTATGCCTTATTTGAACAATTGAAATGTAATTTTTGCTAACATAACATCATCCAAGAAGTAAAAAAATTTTATCATTCATTTTTGTTAGACAAAAATCCAAGGAAGCTCTAATAAATTCATCTTTAATATGCGAGGTTAGTAAGTATCCCTATCACACACACATCTCTCTCTTTCTCTCTCTCTCCCTCTCTTTTTCTTATATATATATATATATATATATATATATATATATATATATATATATATATATATATATATATATATATATATATATATATCCGTGAATAGTTGAGTCACAATCATAATAAAAGTTTGTCAAATCCATTAACCTAAAAATGAAAACTGATATAACCACGGACGGGCAACGAAACTGGAGATAATTATATAAAACTACCCCTGATTAGCAAGAAGTGTCGAATTAAACTGACTTAAGAATGAAGTTTAAAGCTATGATTTTCCATTTAACATTTAATTTTCCAATCCTTTTCTGTTGCTTAATATCGAAAGTTGCCTTATTAGTTTTTAATTGTTCTCACTTTCATGGTGTTATTTCCTTTTAAAGATCGTTTTAATTATGCGTCTAATACAACGTATTTCTTCATTGAAATAAAACGAGCTAACGTGATTGAAGTGACCATAGACATGTATAAAGTTTTGTTTTGTTCGTAAAAATATACTTTTTTATAGAAACATTCATCAAATTCCTATATATATATATATATATATATATATATATATATATATATATATATATATATATATATATATATATATACACACACACACACACACACACACATATATATATATATATATATATATATATATATATATATATATATATATATATATATAATAAAAGAGGCGCAGTTTTCACCTCTGAACCAAAATACGGTAGGTTTACAACAAAGGATTGCACATACAAATTTATTATGTTTATACTATTAGCCATTACCTTATTTAACTACAGCTGTACCCGGCCACGCATTGCTGTGGCTCAGTTTTTTTAAATGGAACACATTCCTCAAGAAAAATTGCATTTTGTATTGTTTAGTTACTTTTAATATTTTCTGCATTTTTTTTCCAAAAAAAAGATAGCTTTTTTACCTTAAATTGTTAGGGGAAAGTTTGTTTGTTTTTTCAGAAATATCTAGCACTTTTTCTTTTAAAAAAAACATTGGCAGTAAACGTTTTTTTTTTTTTTTTTTTTTTTTTGCAAACTGAATTTTTATTACAAAAAGAAAAGATGAATGTTTTATATGAACACTGGTGAAAGTAGAGAAAAATTTTTTTTCAAGAGAATGTACAAATTATTTTTTGTCAAGAGATGTTAAGAAAATAAACAGAAAAAATACTTTCATCATTAATTAATTAATTATGCAAAAAATAAATAAATAAAATGTTGATTTAGTGTTTCCACATGTAAACAACGCTCGGTTGAATCCGGTGATTGCCTGTCGAACCCAAACTATAAATGGAATCGAAGGGTGTCAAATTCTGCATGAGTACCATTCTTTTTAATTTCGTCTTGTGTTCAATTTTTTAAATGGCCTATCAGCAATTGCAAACTAACAAATTTAACCAAAATGTGAAAAATTCAACAATAAAATAATTTTATTAAGTGCTCATCTTCTAATAAAAATTCTAGTAAATCAATCCCCCTTATTTGTTCGGTTGTTGTAAAAATGGAATGGAAACTTAAATTTCGCTCCGTTTTAATACGCCATTTTATTTCACGCACCCTCTGTGCAGATTCTTGTTAGAGTATGGCCGAAGCATGAAATAAATAACCAAAAATTTAAACTGGAGAACGATTGCCGTTAAAAGAAAAAATAAATAACTAAAAAAAAACAAAAAACAACTCACTTCCCCGTTAAAAAAAGAAAACAACAATCATTGAAATTAATTTGTTGTTGGCATTTCAAAGTGGCTTTAATTCAAAATAACGTTTCCAATTATTTATTTGTTCGAAAAAAAAAAGAAAACTATTTTATAAAATGCTAATGTTGCTTTCATTGCCAAATTGTTTTATTAAAATTATTCATTTTAAATAAATGTTTTGGTTTTGTTTCGGTTGTCAAATGGCGCTCGCCCAGTTCAAACCATGATGAATATGTCTTGTCATTTTTCCAATGAAACAGGTCTCGGAATAGACACCACAAACCTCCCCATGTTAAGAACGGGTTTCGAAATAGACACCCCTAATCTTGTCAGCATACCTGAAAGCCTATAGAAGTTGACATGTGTAATGTGAACGATGAGTATGACATAATGTATTAATGTACCGAATTGAAAAAGGAAGGCAAAGTAAATTTCCGTTGCATTTTTACCACAACCGTAAAGCATTTCATTTTATGCGAATTTTACCTAACATAGTTTATTAATGTTCATAATATTTAATTATAAATAATATTTAGGTTTGGCAATAAATTCCTAAACTCCTGTCACACTAAGTAATTTAAGTGACCGAAATAGGAATTTAAAGATTAAGGACAAAACCTAATTTCCCGCAAAGGAAAAAGAAGTGTTTGTACACTTAAAAAAAAAAGAAGTTATGGCCGGAGCATGTAATAAATGACAAAAAATATTAACTGGAGAACGATTGCAGTTGAAACAAAAAATAAATAAATAAAAAAAAACAACCCACTTCCCCGTTATAAAAAGAGAAAGAATCATTTAAGTTTATTTGTTGTTGACCTTTCAAAGTTGCGTTAATTCTAAAACGTTTCAAAATATGTATTTGTTCGGGGGCGGGGACAAGAAAACTATTTTATGAAAATCCAATGTTGATTTTTTTACGCAAATGTTTCATTAAATGTTTGTCCAATTATATTTTGATCAATTTATATACAATAAATGTTTTGGTTTTGTTTCGGTTTTCTAATGGCGCTCGCCCAGTTTAAAACCTGATGAATATGTCATGTGATATTCTATTTTTAATAACCGAAAATGTTCCAAGGAAAACTTTCCCGTTCTCATTAATTAAATCGAAATATTTCGAATTTAACGAGTCTCGGAATAGATACCCCAAACCTCCCCATGATAAGAACGGCTTTCTAAACAGACAACCCATAACCGTGTCAGCATACTCGGAAACCTATAGAAGGTGACATGGTTTTGCCGTAATGTAATAATGTACCGGCATATCATTCTATGCAGAAATTCCTAAGCTCCTTTCACACTAAGTAATTAAGGTGACTGAAATCGGAATTCGAAGAGTAAGGACAAAACTTAATTTCCCCAAGGGAACAAAGTGTTTGTAAACGTGAGTTGCTTTTAGCTATATCGTAACGATGTTTACAATCGCAATGTAAATGGAAAAATGAGAACATGAAAGACACGAAACGAAAGCATACGAAACGAAATAATGACGCATATAGAAATGCATTGTTTCCATATTTAGTATTTCTCGATCCGACTCGTTAAATATTTTAAAGCACTCATAAATTGATTTGTTACGAATCGAGATTGATTTGTTCGTAATCGCTTTACGTGAAAATTTGACATTCTACATTTTGTAATGCTATAACGGGAAAATTAATAGTTTAGGAAAAACGGAAACAGAAAAAGAAAGTATTGAACGAAACGAAACTAACCGAAAATGAAATGATATATTATATGGTAATGAAAAAAGAAGAAAAGAAAAGGAATCACCAAGAAAAGGAGAGAACCGTTTTTTTTTCTGGTGTAATAATGTTTCGAAATAAATTGTAAATAAGCAATGTATAATTAGGCGTGGCGCGTTTCCCACAATAGGAAGCATTTTTGTATGCAACTACAAAACCCGAAATCGGTGTGCGTTCGTATTAGTCCCTCGTGAACGATGAAGCGGCGGTATAAATGGGGACCAGGAAAAGGAGGAAATAAATAGAGATAAAATATTTTACAACTTCCATTGATTTTTACAGGTTTTGGCAGTGAACGCTCACCAGAAAAAATATAGGAATGTACGATTATCGAGCAAGTGTACAGGTAATAGGCCTATAGCACACATCAGATAATGTGCTGCAGTTTGTGCATATTACATTTGCATGAAATGTCTTGAGTTTTAATCCTATTAAGGTCAAACTCAGAGGGGAAAATGAATTCATCTTATTTATATAGAGATAGAACGACATTTGAGACACATTAATTTGTACTATTAAAACATTAGAGTTAATCCGATGAGCGCTATCATCTTCATTGTCATGACCTACAGAGGAAGTGGTTTCGATTTCACCCCCTATTCGCCAAGTACTAACACCGTCATCCACTTACACCGCGTATTTATACTTACAACGGACTTATATTTAGACCCCTATTACACACAGCATTTACCTTGCTTCCTTCTACACTAAAAATACTAACGTCTCTCCATACTGGATCCTCACATTTTGATTGGCTGACACTACACATTGCAATATTCATGGATTATTGGAATAATTACATTCCCTTTACTTAACGAAGACTACACCACCTTGACATTATAGCTAACTATCGCAATCGAACAGTTCGCTATGTTATTTCCCTTTTTTTTCTGGGATTATTTACATTTACATGCTTTCTGCTTTATTATACTTTTTTTTTTGCTAAAAACCGGCTCAGTTTCGTAACATTTCCGAACTCTATCGTATCGGCAATGTGTGTGTGAGAGAGAGACAGAGAGAGACAGAGAGAGGGAGAGAGAAAGAGAGAGACAGAGACAGAGAGAATGGAATACTGAAGCTGAGTTGATCAACATTTCTTTCCCTTAGTTTATATATATATATATATATATATATATATATATATATATATATATATATATATATATATTAATCACAGAAATATAGACTAAACTAGTAGGGATACCTGACGTTGTTATAGATTGAATGAGCATTAACAAATATTTCACTTTCCCGTAGTTTTATTGTCATCGAAATCAGTGAAATCCCCATTTTTCAATGAAATCCATTGATTGCCTGCTCTTGTTTGTTTGTTTTTTTATTTTGCTCAACACACACTCCAAACACCCGGGAAATGCCAAGCACCCAGGCTACTTCTTTTCTAAATCTTTTAAAACAATCAACGTGATCGAATCAACGTATAATGAGATAGGAAAAGAGTTATGAAAAGAAATTTAATAAGAAATAGTTCATTTAATTGCAATTTGTGGCAAATTAAAATTATTTAAATGAAAGTTCATTGAACATAGTTCAATCCCCAAACCAAAGAATATCTATTACTATATAATAGGAACTTTGTGTGTAAGAGGGAGGGAGGGAGAATGAGAGAGAGAGAGAGAGAGAGAGAGAGAGAGAGAGAGAGAGAGAGAGAGAGAGAGAGAGAGAGAGAGAGAGAGAGAGAGCGCAAAAACGGCTGGATCGTTTTTTTTGGAAATTTCACGGAAAGGTACTTTATGTGTCTGGAAGTGGTGCATCTGATCAGTATTAATCGAAAATCGATAAAAGAAAAAAACCCAAAACCTAACATCACAAGTGGATTTGAGAAGTTTAATTACCGAACAAGCAGAAAGGCCTAGCCTATTAAATCCACTGTAGATCCTATTATAAGACAGGAGCGCGTTTGAAATGAATGTTTCTTTTTAAAGCACAAGTGAACCATGATACTTGACTTTTGTACGTTTAACTTTAATTCAAGTGATTATGGAAACATAATTGTATAAAATGAACAGTTGGTTCTTTTATAAGACAGGGGCGCGTTCGAAATGAATCTTTCTGTTTAGATCGCAATTAAACAGTGATACTTGACTTTTGCATTTTAAATTTTAAGTGAAGCCATTATTTACGGATAATTTTATAATATCAGCAGTAAGTTCTCTACAGTGCAATGTACTACCATGTATTGTGGACTAGATCACTACGAGGAGACATGTGGAGCCTTTTCCCGGTTCACTGCGAAGGTCATTCACTAGAGTAAGCAATCAATCGATTTCATTGAAGAAATGGCAATTTCACCGAATTCGATGACAATAAAAGTATGGGAGAGTTAAACATTTGTTGATCATCATTCAATCCCTGACAATATCGGGTATCCTTGCTAGTTTAGTATATATTTCTGTGATTAAAATATATATGAAAAAAAAAATAAGGAAAAAGAAATGTTGATTAACATTTGGTCTTCCATTCTGTCTCCCCCTCTCCCTCTCTCCCCTCTCCACCCTCTTTCTCTTTATTTCTCTCTCTCTCTCTCTCTCTCTCTTTATATATATATATATATATATATATATATATATATATATATATATAATATAAAGCTGAATGTCTGTGTGTGTGTGTTTGTGTGTTTGTATGTGTGTGTGTGTGTGTGTGTGTGTGTGTGTGACTGGTCACGAATATGCTCCTATATGGTTGACTGTTATAAAAAACTGATTACATATAATGATAGAAGATGTATCGAGACACAGGAATGGGTATGTTTGATCCTGCAGAACGGTGGTTCATTAAAATTGTGGGGTCTGCGTTCGCGCCTGGTCCACAAAGTATGGAAATAAAAAATTTAAAAATTAAAAAAAATGTTTACAAGTGTTTTTGACATAGATGTACATAAGAATACTTTGATAAGTATGTTTTAACTTAAACAGGGATAGTATAATAAAATTGTGGGGTCTGCGTTCCCGCCTGGCCTCCATAGAATGGAAATAGGCACAAACTTTAATAAAGACTTTTTTATATCTATCTGCGTAAGTATACTTTGATAATTATGTTTCAGTTTGAAGAAATATGGTATAATAAAATTATTGGGTGTTCATTCGCGCCTGACCTCCATAGAATGGAAATATGTCACAAAGTTTAACAAGGTTTTTTAATATAGATCCACAGAATATTGTGATAAGTGTTTCAGTGTGAACAGGTATGGTATAATAAATTATGGGGTTTATCTATTTCATTTTTACTTTCATCATATTTTGCTTTGGCTTTGATATCCCCGAATTCGAAGCTATCTCTTTACAACCCTTCCTTTTCATAACCTATCATACTTTAATAAATCAGAGTCCATTTTCTGTGGGCTGTTTTTGAACCCAGTCAACGACGGGTACTTTTGCTAGTATATATATATATATATATATATATATATATATATATATATATATATATATATATATAAATTAATGAAAACAAAGGGATGTAGTGTTTACCTAATATACGCAATGGTAAACTTCAAAGTAATATAAATAACAGTATTTATATATAGAAAATGTAATCCCAATCGAATTAAAAAAGCTCAATACACAATAGAGAGTAGAGCTTATTATAAGAAAAAGAAAATTAAAACTGTAAGTTGAACTTTACAATCAAAATTTATTATTTGACTGAATACTCTAAAAACAATTTACAAAGTCCTCAATCCGCGGTGTTTCAAAGAAAGCTATTCTTGTTATTCTTCTCATCAGAAGACATAAATAAATCAACAAATTATATTTGTAGCAATGCTAGAATTTGCTAGTTAAGACATTAAATGAAACTGCAATTTATTGTAGTTATAAATTGCCAAATAAAAAAGTGAAAAAATGTTGGATATGTAATATATATATATATATATATATATATATATATATATATATATATATATATATATATATATATATATATATATATATAAACAAACCGCGCATAATAGTTCAGCTTGCATGAAAATCCTCTCCAGTTGATCCGAAATGCAAAATAGTACTTTAGAGAGAATGGATTCCAAAATAAGTCCAGCGTAACGATGCATATAATCCGATTGGAAATTTTTCAAAACAGCTGAAATAATGAAAATTGTTTTCTTCTGGGCAATGCAGTAGCCCAAAGAGAAGTCTGCTCCCAGTCAAATGGGACCTAATAGTAAAAAGAGAGAAAACCAGTATGAGATCCTTCATCATCGGCTTAATTAGAAAAAGTGATTTCAAATTAAATTTTAAAGTAATTAAGTTCAGGCTAAGCGGGGTGGGGTAAAAGTCCGTGAAAGCTCATATTACTCTGACCGGAAACTGTCTAGGAAGAACGAAACAGATCTTTCTATAACGTGTTAAATTCGATGTCATTATTAAAACATTTTAGGAGTGAGAATTATAAAATTTTAAGTGTTGCAGAATCATAGCTTAATAAGGCTGTCGAAAAGACATGATGATGATAAAGATGACGAAATAATAATAATAATAATAATAATAATAATAATAAATTCAAAGTAATTCTAATAATAATATAGTCAATGATCATGGGTAATAATAATAATAATAATAATAATAATAATAATAATAATAATAATAAATTCAAAGTAATTCTAATAATAATATAGTCAATGATCATGGTAATAATAATAATAATAATAATAATAATAATAATAATAATAATAATAATAATAATAGTAGTAAATTAGTAATTACAGTAACAAATTTAGTAATAAGTATAAAAAATTTAGTAATAATGATAAAAACGGTAACAAAGATGGTGATAATAATATTTATAACAGTAGCAACAGTGATAGTGACACGAATGTTGATGTCAATCATATACCTATATTTATAAAAGGTAAATATATATATATACATATCCAACATTTTTTCACTTTTTATTTGGCAAATGTGTATTATTTATTTAGGTTGCATTTTACGCTTACATACGAGTGACTGTCGGTTAATTGTTATAGATTTCCATCTATAATACAAATCTCACTTGTCTGTTCAAATTTATGTATGTATGTATGTATGTATGTATGTATGTATGTATGTATGTATGTATGCATGTATGTCTGCCTAGAACTTTCGACAGAGGCGACGGATTTTCACGAGATCGAAATCGTTTTGAAACTCGACTCTTCGGATGACAAATACCGAAAAATTAGCTAAAAAAATTCATTCCTTCACCCTCAACTGGGCACTTTTCTACAGTGAGGGGTCGCTTTTTTCGCCGATCTTTTCGAAAGTCATCCTGCCTGCCCGCCTACTACAACCTTTTTTATTTTGCTTAACACACACCTACAAACATCCGGGCAACGCCGGTCACCCAAACTAGTCTATATATACAGGGTGTTTCAAAAGTCTTGGGAACATAAAGATTTTTAATAACTCAAAAACTATTAGGAGTTAAAAAATGAAATTGGTACCGTTGGAAAGGTTAAAGTTTCAAGTTTTGTGGGGAATCTTCAAACTTGCTACATATGAGCACCATTCGTCACACGGCAGACATCTAGTCGATAGTCCATTTCCTGCCAAACGCGTTCCAGCATCTTAACGTCAATGGTTCCCACAACTGCCATTATTCGAGCCTTTAGTTCGTCAATATCTCTTGGAAGGGGCGGCACATAGACTTGTTGCTTGACAAAGCCCCAAAGGAAAAAGTCACACTCAGTACCCCATATGCGAGTGCTATGCTTGTTAACTTTGCCATTCAGATAGAAGGTCGCCTCATCGCTAAAAACAAGCCGGTCATCAAAGCCGTTATCTTCCAACTTCTCTTGCATTGCAATGCAAAAGTCACGGCGAAGTGGCTTATCAGTGTCCTTCAACTTTTGGACCAACTTGAGCTTGTAAGGTACCATTTGCAGTCGTTTCCTTAAGACACGCCAGACAGTTGCTGGAGCAAGCTGAAGTTCCCTGCTGGCTCTTCTCACTGATTTACGGGGGCTCTGCTGAAAGGCTTCCGGACTTGCTCAACTGCATCTTCTGAAGTTCAAGGGCGACCTGTTCGCTTACTTGGGCACAAACACCCATCTTTCACAAATTTAGCATGCCATCTGACAATGGGTTTCCTTTCAGGGACTTCTTTTTTAAATTTCCTGCGAAATGCACGCTGAACACATGTCCACGATTCAGTCTTTGCAAATTGGAGGACGCAAAACGCCTTGTCTTGTTTAGAGAACGCCATTACTGCACATGGAAAGATAAGACGAAAATCATTAGTATGACCAAAAACTTGATTAAGCAAGCTTTAAAATGAAACCCATTTTCATTTTTCTACCTGGAATAGTTCATGAGATATACGCATTTATAATGTTCCCAAGACTTTTGAAACACCCTGTATATATAAGGCAAAACGCCCACGCGCGTTTTTGTATCTCCAAGAAAGCCTTTTTTTCGCGGGGGTTCTCGATGAGATTTTGAATAACTTTCCTTATATTCCCTAGATTGCAATATCTCCAACTTGCAGCTAGAGCAGCAACAGTATCACCAACAGAAACAGCGATTAGAGGAGCAGCAACAACTAACGGTCTCCAACACCAATTGAGACGCGGACCAAGCAGAGAAAAGAATGCTCCTCTGAGGTTGAATCTGCTAGCGAGAGGGAGTGGAAACCAACCTCATCACTCCCTGGTACATTCAAAAGAATAAAAAAGAATGAAAAGGGAGGAAAAGGTGGCCCCACTCCCTGTGAACATACACCACCCCTAACAACAACACAACCCCCAAACCAGACACTGCACCAATACCAGACACTGCACCAACACCAGACACCACACAAACACCAACACCAACACTAACACCAGACACCACACAAACATGTGTCCCCACACCAATTCAATGTGAGCCATCACCCCAGAATTAAAAGAATGAACACAGAAAGGGGAAAGACCCTTTAGCTTCTCCTGCTCACAGACTTACTCCAACAGGGGCCCTCACCTTTGAAACGAGAGAGGAACTGTGTTGTGTAGACCCCCTATTTGTGGCAACGGATTTACCACACCAGCAGAGAAAAAACTTAAAACCTCTGCTGGATTGCAAACAGATAGGGGGAAAAGACGTTAATCCCCCCTCTAATTTCCCGGACGCCCCACTGCTAACAACTTTCGTCAGACTTCCAGAGGCTTGCAAAACCAACTTGTGAACAATGCTGGAGGCCGATGAAGGGGCTGTTCCCTGGACGAACTGTCAAAACAATACAAGGGAAGGGTACCAGTGTTGGTTCATCCGTCACTCTATAGGCTTCTTAAACTGACTTTTTCTTTGGATGTCAGCGACAATTCGAGAGAAGGTCAGGACATGAAAAACGTGAGCACCTTGAGCATTGCATATAATGTCGGCTTCCTTTCCAAGGCTGATTTTGGAGTTGAGTGTGACACACCTTAAGGTAGGTACCATGGCTTTGAATTTGGCTAGTCTGAATGCGAGGGTCTTGAGATCATCGAGCTTGGTGGCTCGCATCCGGCATGACCTCTTATCCCTGGGAGTGGATGTGGCTGCGATTCAGGAGACGAATATCGTTTCTTCTGTGGACTGTCAGGTGCTAGCCGAGATTTTGAGGTTTTCTCAGCATATGGCAGCCTGCAGGGGAAGGGAGTCTTCTTGCTGGTTAAACGTACTCTGTCCGCGACGGTCGACGTTGCTCATAGGAATTTGGAGAGTAGGCTGGTCATGGCCAATATTGCCGAAAAGATTCTGTGTTTCGGGTGATTGCGGTTCACGTGCCCAGCACCGCTTGTGGAAGCATCTCATTCTTCAGTCAGCGCGATACGTTCGGAAGCGAGTAGTGCTAATGGGAGATTAGAATGCCATCTTAGACCCTGAGGAGATAGACAAGGTAGGAGGGTCGGAGAGGTGCGAGTTCAGCCTGGCTGATCTGGTGGCTAAATGCGGTCTGGTCGACAGGTTTCGGGTCGAGCATCCGGAGCAGGAAATGTGGACATGGACCAATAGCGTTTCCTCCTATTTAAATACTTCTTTGGACAGGATGTTAGTTATGAGTGGCGAAGTAGACTTCCTATCCTGTCCCACGTTCACTTGGCTAGGCCAGACGGGCCATAAACTAGTTATTGCCTGGCTGAAGCTAGGAAATAGGCCTAAGTTAGTGGGGTACTGAAAGTTAAACACCTCCCTTCGAAGATACAAGACTTCCAGGATAAGTTAAGAAAATTCATTAAAAAGGCACTAGTGTTGGTGCTTACCAGGAGTAAGTGGTGGTTAGGTCTTAACGCCAAGATCAGAAGCTTCTCCAACAAGTACGCTCAGCAACTCACACTAGATAAGGCCAAGTCTAAGAAGCAGCTAGAGCAGAAACTATCGCGGGTTATGGTGGAGGCTGATAGGGTTAGTCAGAAACTAGCTAAACAGGACCTTCTACGCAAGACTAGCGAGCGTTACGAAGGCCAAGTAGTAATAGCTAGGCTAAGAAAGATCGGTAACAGAGCAGTCATTTCTGATGTGGACGTACATCCTGAGGTTTCTAGGCGTAGCTTAAACAAGTACATTAATAAAGTAAAACATCCAGATGGACGCACCTTGGAATTGACTCGGGAGATCTGCGACGGGTTTTGAGAACATTTTGAGGAGCGTTTTAAGTAGCAGCCCGATCTTCAGGTCCTTGAGGTTAGTGGCTATTTGGTCGACTCTCACCGTCTCGAGGTGGTCAGAGAAGTTAGTTGCGAAGGCCGGGTGATGGAGTTGGAGGTTGATACATGCTGAAGCTGGTCAGCTGTGACAGATTGCCAGGACTCTATGGTCTGTCAAACGAATTGTATTTGACGCTGCCCCCCCCCCATGTTTCTGCGTCTTCTGACAGATGTGTTCAACCATTGGTTTGCTCAGGGATCCATCCCTGGGCAAATCACCAAAGGAGTGATCACATTGCCGAGGAAAGGTGACTGGCATAGCGGGGAAGAATTAGACGACTACAGGCTAAACACAGAGTTGAAGATTTTGGCCAAGATCTTGTCGAATCGGCTCCAGGTTGTTATCGGTGACTTGATCGAACTGGAGCAGAACTACGCTGTAAAGTGGATATACATTCAGAATAACTTGCACCTGATATGCACGATCGTAGATGGGGGGTAGAAGACGACTCTGAAGCCGTGCTGGTCAATTTAACTTGAACTAACTTAAACAACTTAAACATAGAAACTTGCCTTTTATTTAATGATAGTTTTCGTTTGAAATATTCATTTTTGCTCGACAACTCTGGATATTTAGTTGTTAAGTGTCGTTTCAGTTTCTCCCTACAAATAATAAACAAAGGTGAAGGACACTCTGGGTTTCCTGTTCAAGTAAATCGCATGGCAATGCAATTTTCACAATATTGACGAACTTTAAGTTGTAGATTGATTCCATTATTTTTTGATAATTTCGACGGGGCTGCCACTTCAATAGACTGCTCCATATCTTGTGTCTGTTCATTCCCATCTACCTTGCGTTTTTTCACAAATCTATCCATGATTATAAATCTGTAAACAAAATTTTATATGTACTGTTAGCACCAAAAGAACTGCGCTAAATTTAGTGATGAAAATAAAAAAATGAACGGAAAGAGAAAAGGATACCTCTTATCAAGTCACGTATGGAATTCACATGGAAATAACAAGACAAATTCGGAGTGAGAATTTTGGAGGTAAAAATTAATACTAGCTAAGAAACGGAAAGGCGCTTATGTCAACAGAACTCCAATCTGAGGGAGATAACCAGCATATATATAGCAAAAATAAGCATATTTTCCTAGGTATAATTTGGGACGCTGAAATAATCAGAAAATGAAAGAATGTTATATGAAAAAAAATGATTACACGAATACTAAAGGCGAGTACTGGAAAGTTTTTTATCTGGCGCAAATGTGTTTCGCTATGGTTAATCTCGTATTTTTTCGTCCAGTTTTTATTGGGTGCACATGTATTTCGCTAGTGGTGTAGCATTTTGCTAGTGGAAGCCACGTTTTCTCACATCCAACGTGACCGTCGACTTCTCACAGTAAGAACGATTAACAGAAGACCCTCCTTCCGGCTGACCCTTTGCGCATGTCTTAAATCAGAAAAGGTGAGGGGGACTTCTTCAAGGATGTACACGTTCACTACTGTCTCGATGGGCGAGGAGACGGTGTTCATGCTATTTAGACGTTTCAGTTTCTTCTTTCACGCTGGTCCCTCTTCCTTCTCCTTCCTCTCTCAGCATCATGTTACCCTCTCTTTCTCTCCATATAAAACTGCCTTGCTGACAACAGGCACAAGACTGACATTGACTGTAATAAGAATATATAAATTCTGAAAATTGAATTTAACTTTCAGTTTATTTGTTCCTTTTTCAAATTTAAATATTGTCGAACCCCTGGACTGTACTGGCGGAACCCTAGGGTTCCGCGGAACCCCGGTTGACAAACTGATATACACTCTCTAAGAGAAGCGCTAATATAAACCCACACATTGGCATCTACACATACGTAAACGAACACAGCACCAGCCAAAATGAACACGTCTTCCCAATTGGTCTTTACACGGAAAACAATGAAAACAAGAATGTTCGAACACTTATTTCTCAATAATTCTATTTTTGTTACGTTGTGTGTGTATATGAATATTTTCCATAACGACGTACATGTTGAATAGTGGGTTTATATTTTATCTTTATATTCATGTATGTGTAAATGCGTGTATGTATATACGCCGTGTCATTTAGTCGATCGTCTAGTGTATATATTTTTACATTTATGCAACAGTTCTAACAGACTAATAGACGTGGACCTATCGAAACAGTTGTAGACAAACAGTTCTTTTTAACAGATGTAAATAACCCAACACACACCTGAATTATTTACGAACATGTATTTTCATGATTTCAGCTGACATCTTCAAAGATTACATCATTTTTACATCTTGGCTGGCTGAGGAAACGCCGCTCCCTGCGTCATGGAGAGACCAACTTCCCCTTGAGTCGTCCGTTCTCTCTGATGTCCAGCTCATGACTGACTAGAAATCCCCAAATCTACATCTCATTACGTGTCTCAGACCAACAGCTGATGTAACCTCAATCTAGTTATTTGTTTATGCAAATCAAAAATCATATTTACATCTATTTTCACATTCCTTTGTAGCGATATTATTATTTGCTGTCAATCACTTTTTCCCAATCTAATTGTTTATTTTTCTAATCAAATAATAATCGATCCAGCGACCCGATGTCGCTCGAATCAATAAATAATAATAATAATAATAATAATAATAATAATAATAATAATAATAATAATGTTTTGGCCCTTGACCCTGCTTGCCACAGTTAACACATATACTACGCTATGATCACAGACAAAGGGTCACAACATTACATCTTATTATCTAAGCAAGTAACTAAATAGACAATTATTGCGTACAGTATAGTTCATATTTTGCAATCTATCTGCACGCCAGTACTTATAGTAACAACAACGAAAACGACGAATATTTTTTTTATTCAATTTTAGTTTTTTATTCGAGCAAAATATAGTAAAATATTTCTGCGCAAAGAAATATGCGAGAGATCAACACCTAATACAAACTGTAATAACAATATCAAGCATTAAATATTATGCTTAAATATTAATACTAAGTCCATTCTATTGTATTTTATATAAATATATGTTGTTGTTTTTGCTTTATGGATTTTAGACGGTTAACTATTGTGGACGTCCGTTCTTGTTAAAATATCAACTAAAATTTTTACTAAGGCTTTCTTTAAACTGTGACAAAAATTTAATGTTTTCTGAATAAATAAAATAATACATGCTTCTTTGTTTAGGTTTCGCTTCAACAGTATTCGAACACGGTACGCCGAATTCACATTTAAAAATCAGTGATCACTATATGATCGCGAAGTTTCTTTTTTTTTCTGAATATAACGTAATAAAAAAATTTCATCACACCATCATTATTTTATTCAGTTTTCGTTTTCCTAACACTGTAAAATTTAATAAAGCATTTCCTTATAATACAATATGCGAGAGCAAAACTGCTAATACAGGCCGTAACGACAACGGCCAAAACATCAAGCATTAAAAACTCATAAAGGGGAACATCTTGAAGTTCCGAGCGCAAATGGTCGCCGCCATATTTGATGACCTCATTCACATAACGGGCCGCTCTTTGTGACGGCAGTTCGTTGCGTGATCGAAAAATCTCGCTTGCCCTGGCGATGTTTGCTTTGTAAACTGGGTTTTCAATGACTTCTTTGATGTTTTTTACGAAATCATCAACCGTGAAATTTTTTATATCCATCGTAATCGCATATCCTTTTTCTTCCAAAGACCGACCATTGTATATTTGATCGCAAATACGTGGAAAACAAATTAGAGGAATTCCATGGTAGAGGCTTTCATACTGACCACTGTTGCCACAGTGAGAGATAAACAGTTTCGTATTTGGCTGACCTAAAAGGTCATTCTGTGGCAGCCATTTTCTTATCAGGACATTTCGGTGAGAAGTGGAAAAATTTGAATGTTTCCAAACGACGTCGTATTTAATCTTACTAAACGCATCCGCCATTTTATTTAAGCTCATGTCCCAATTGACAACCGTCCCTGGGGATACAACAATGATTCCATTTTTGGAAGCTTTAACGAAATCCTTAATTTCTCCATGAAGAGGTTCTGCCGGTCGAACAGCTAATCCACCAATGTATTTCACATTCGGAAGCGCTGGTAACGGAACATGAAGAAAATGGTCAGATTCTTAGGCATGCGCATATTCTTTATGCATCTATATTTATACTTATAATGTCCATAGATCATTAAATTAAAAAATATACACATGTCGCTCCCCATCTGGGATCATCATATTGGTGAAGGGAAAATTATTCCCAACTGGCATTAAGGTAAAACGCTCTTTTACTTGATTTCATAAAAAGTAAATAAACAAAAAACGAAAATTCTATCTATCTATCTATCTATCTATCTATCTATCTATCTATCTATCTACTGTGGTGTTTCATGGTAAACAACTGATGATCCCTAAAAACGTAGGACTATTATTAGTTTGAAAAAGCAGGTTTGTTAAGTGATTGCAAGAGATTAAATGATTTACTGACAAAATAATTTTCCAACGAAGGACTAAAAATTAAACTTTTATAAATTAAAAAAATAGTTTCCAAGGTTAAAAAACAGCTAAGACAATAGGGCAAAAACTAATACCACTAAAGAAATTTTCAAGATAATTATAAACTCTTTTAAACACCCTCACAAATACAGGACTATCATAAATAAAAATTCCATCCAAATCTCCTTCTCTGCTATGCCTTACTTAGCGTAAACAATTATAAACCCTAACAATAGAAATAAAATCTGGACAACAAAATATTACCAACACCTCAATTATTACCTACTTTAACCGTAACTGCAATTCCCCCCATAATTGCCCACTGGATAACGATTATATACACTCTGAAGTTATATACTTATGCACAGTCACAGAATTGCTTCTTACCACAACAGACAACCCCATGACCCGTCCAACCCCAATAACAAGCACTAGCCAGATTGATACTCCAAACTTAGAAAAAAAATGACACAATTGCCGCACAGCTTATCTCGCAACCAGTAAGAATATACCACACAGAATCACCCCATACATAATCCCTGCACACTAGAACTCAACCACACCTCCTACACATATTAGATCCCCGAATATACCACAAGCTACCTCAAAAATATACACAAACATTGGACTATCTGCTTTTCCGATAAAACTTTAATCTCAAACCACCTACGCTCGTTCTCTCGCAAAACGCCTAAGGTGACAACCTCCCTAACTAATCTAGTAAGAGACGTAAAAGAAAAAAAATTAATTGTTGCTTAAAATGGAAAATACTAAGGAAATCTAGATCTTGCAGCCCAAGCTCACACTACTGCCTCCTTTGCAATGCAGATGCCACGGCGATTATTACACCACCAAAAATTAAACATCTTGAACTCTAAATCAGAAATTATATCCCGATGTAGGCACAAAAGAAACTTTAAGTAACCCTCTAAACTCTACTGATAAATCTCCTCCAAAGATCAACCGTTTTACATAAACCTTACCTGCCCTCCTTATTACATTTCTTCGTTGCTATAAATTGTTGACCCACCCTTCGTACATACCTAGGTTAGCAACTCTCATTTTGCACTGTATATACCACATTTTTATAAGAATTCAACCTGTTAAGTTCTGCCCGACAGTTCAGCCTTTGTTTTACCCATTACTTCACTAGATCTCAGCTATAGGGTATTCCCATCACCCTCTCCATCACTATACTATGCCTTAACTATAGAATAGAAACATTACCAGAACACTCTCAGGCCACGCCTGCATACATCCTCCCATCTCCTGACTTCGGACCTGTTAATTTCTTAACCTACACTCCTAAAATAAGCGTCCACACCAAAGAATTTAAAAACAACTCTCTCCCGTAACTCAACCGGCCAAACCACTTAGCCCTCTCGCTACCCGTTACTCTCGGCCATTAGTACACATATTCACCCCTCTTCCTTCTCATTTTCTTGTTCCTCGATTTTACTTGGCTACTGATACTTCTTCAATGTCTGTTAATCCCTTGATTTCAAATTCAATTCCAAGTTAACCGGCGTTGCCCGGTGGAAGCATAATCCCCCCGCCCCTCCTCGTAAAAAATTAAACTACGGTTGTTGATGGTGGTCACTGCCGTCCTTGGCCAATTGCCGACAGTGGCGGCCATGGCGGCCATAGCTGAAATATAAAAAAGGTAAGTTAAGATATGCATAAATGCGGAGGTGGAGCAAATGTAAAAAATTACCTCTCCCCCACAAAGTAAAAACAAATTAAAAAAATTAAAATACAAAGTTATGTGTGCGTAGTCTAGCAAATATGGTAAAAACACAATTTTCCGTAGCCAATGTAATTTACGTTTAAACTAAAGCCTATGAAACAAAAATGTAGTAGGCAAAAAATAAATAAATAAATAAATGTTCTGTCAGCAACAGTACAACTTCAAAATAGTCAATATCGCCCACCTCCAGAAGAGAGGGAATTCCTGTCCGTGATAACCGTGGTAAAAGAAGACACACTCCAATCGCCAGAAACACCCACACACACACAGTTTGCAGGACACTGCCGACTCGTCTCTAGCCTCCTGCTTTTATAGTGGCCGGGAATTATCCATTTGCATAATCACATGAGACAGAAACGTGATTTTCCGAGAGTTGCATGGGGTAAATGCTAATAAAAACCCCCGGACGCCATCTTGGAATTCTCTTTTTCGCCCCAACTGGTGACACAACAGACGTACCCGAGGTAAGCTCTTTTTCCCCTCATTTTAGTTATTGCTACTTCTGCTACACTCCCCCCTGATCTCATGATCACAAATGGGGCAAGTCGTCTCTGTCTGGTACTTCTCCGAAGAACCGGAGGCAGTACTTCCTCCCTGCCATCCTCCTCATCGCCATTATTGCCACCAGTCTGCTCCATAGGCGGTGTTTCAAAATCAGGGCAGGGGGGCAGTATTCGTTTCTGTCGGGTACTCCTTCGTAGAGGCAAGACGGGTGGTCCTTCCTCCGCTTCTTCAGTATGTACATTATATGGCTCAAAATCCTCTTCGTCGTCCTGCATCATACTCTCTGTCTTTTCAGAAGACATCATACTGTCTGAGTCTCCCTCTTCCTCCGATGTAACAACATAATGGCGAGGGCGCAAATCCTTCACGTGACGAGGCACACCGTCCACCAAAATCGACTGAGGGCTGATCACCTTGGTCACCTCACCCTTGCCGAACCTCGTGGTACATCGATTTTGCGGTCTTCTGACCCATACGCGATCTCCAACCTGGTAAAAGCTGTTCTTGGGACCTGGGTTTATTTATTTGCTTCCCCACTGAGCAAATTAGGCACAAGGCCGTTTTTTAATGTGGAGATGGAGGGAGGGGGGAGGGAAAGGGGGATCCTGCTCCCGAGAGGTGGGAAATGGGAGCTGGATGGTAACTGTGGTCGTAGGGTGATCCCTACCTTGACCAAGTTCGGATATGTGGGGTTACCCCCACATATGGTCTTTGCTAGTCATAGCTGGTCTTTGCTAGTCTTAGCTTGCAGTATCTGTCGGAACAGATGGTATTTATTTGCTCCCTCACTGAGCAAATTAGGCACAAGGCCGTTTTTAATGTTAGGTAAAAACCAGCTCCCCTAAAAGTAGGCAAAAAGGGGGCACTCTGGTTACCAAAAATAATAATTGTCCCAGTATAAAGGGTTTCCCCTCCATTGACTGGTACAAATTATCTTAAGTGCAGTATCTGCCGGAACAGATGGTATTTATTTGCTCCCCCACTGAGCAAATTAGGCACAAGGCCGTTTTTAATGTGAGGTAAAAACCAGCTCCCCTAAAAGTAGGCAAAAAGGGGGCACTCTGGTTACCAAAAATAATAATTGTCCCAGTATAGAGGGTTTCCCCTCCATTGACTGTTTAATTTTACTTTACAGAACTGCACGTTCCACACCTAGGCGGGGAACACGTATTCAAATTTGGCTCCTCTTCGTACACACAGACTTGCCACATGTATCCATCTTCTGTCAAATGCCGCGCGATCCAGCCTTCTTCTATCACATCTGATCTTCACCCGTAGTTGGTGTTTAAAGAAAGCGATCAGATCTTGATCAGAAAAAGACAACACCCCCCGGCAACCTTGCAGACGCGACGTCCAAATCACCATTCTCGCCACGGCCAGGATCGTAACGTAGACCATTTGTCTTTCCCGGTCCCACGGCGGCCTCATGTTGTCCACAACATTGGATACAGTAATTGGGCGAGGATGCTCAGGGTCGATGCGAGCCGTCACCCCACTGACATACGACCAGTACTGGCGGAGTTTGCGGCAATCGAAGAAAGCGTGATCCGTAGTTTCCACGGCCGTTGTCCCACAACGGGGACAATCAGGCGACTCCAAAAACCCAGAACTGCATTGTATGTTGTTGAGTGGAAGTGCATTTCGGGCCAATCGCCAGGTCAGAGAGAACTCCGAATTGTTCACGGAGCGGATCTCACTCTGCTGCCACCCCAAACGCGCGCATAGCGGGTCGTCAGCGGCCCCCTTCACTAGATCCCTGTGGAGTTCCCTACGGGTAGCAGTCACAAGGTCACTGGACCTTGGTAGTCGTTTTAGCGTGGCGCGGCACTCTTTCATGTAGGCAGATTCTCCCCGCGGCCTGCGACGGCTCTCGATGGAAGGGTCGAGAACGAGGTCGGGGAAGGCGGCAGTAACCACGGGGTGCCACGGTTGGTCATCCTGCATATAGTGGCTCAGGAAGGCCAGCCTCTCAGCATCTCGATGACACTTCAAGTCCGGCATTCCCAAGCCTCCCTCACACGGACGTTGAATACAGACCTGTCTGCTCACCCAGTGTCTTCCTCTGTCCCAAAGGAGCGAGAAAGAGTTCGACAAGAGCTTTTAGGTGTTGTGCAGGCAGGGGAAGTACGGCCAGTCGGTAAAGGATGAGAGGAAAGACGTAAGTGGCGCACGCCTCAGCTCTACCCTTTAAGGAAAGTTTCCTAGGAAGCCACGAATTGACTGCAGCCTCCACCTTTGACCGTACCTCCAACCAATTCTTGTCAAGCTGGAGACCCGGTCCGAACCACACGCCGAGGATCCGGACCGGGCCATCTGTCCAGCTGAAGGGCGCAGGGAGGTTTGCGTTGCCACTCCATGCACCCAACCGCAGTCCTACCGACTTGTTGCGGTTTATCTTGGCCCCTGTAATTCTTTCGTACTGTGTGAGTGCCTCCGACACGACCTCAATGTCTCTGAAGCCCGACACGAAGATCGTGACATCATCGGCGAACGCGGATACCTTGGCAGCTGAGCCGCCAGGCAGAGCCATTCCGCGCAGGGCCGAATTTGCCTCCCCATGTCTCAGCTTGCGGAGAAGAGGCTCAAAAGCCAGGACATAAAGCAGGGGCGACAGCGGACAACCCTGACGAACCGACCGAGAGATAACAAAGGGTTTCGAGCGCTTTCCGTTGACTTGCACGACAGCCATGGGCTGTCGATACATTATGGAGATCAACTTGCAAAAGTCCGGTTTAAAACCGGCGGCCTCTAAGACAGATGCCAGGAAACGATGGTCGACCCTATCAAAAGCTTTGGACTGATCTAAGTTTATCAGCGCGGCTTCCGTGTCGTCATCTATTCCCCCCTCTAGGATCATGCGGATCAGGTGCAAGTTGTTCTGAATCGATCTCCCCTTCACAGCGTAGTTCTGTTCCGGTTCAACCAACTCGTCGATAACAACCTGCAGCCGATTCGACAGGACCTTGGCCAAAATCTTCAACTCTGTGTTTAGCAGAGTTATGGGCCTGTAGTCGTCTAACTCTTCCCCTCCATGCCCGTCACCTTTCTTCAGCAATGTGATCACTCCCTTGGTCACCTGCCCTGGGATGGATCCCTGAGCAAACCAATGGTTGAACATATCCGTCAGAAGAGGCAGAAACATGGGCGACAGCCTCAAGTACAGTTCGTATGGCAGACCATCAAGTCCTGGCGATCTGTCACAGCTGACCTGCTTCAGCGCAGTAAAGACCTCCCGCTCCGTCACCCGGCCCTCGCAACTAGCCGCTCTAGCCGCCTCGAGGCGGGGAGAGTCGGCCAAATAGTCGCTAAACTCAAGGACCGGAAGATCGGGCTGCTGCGTAAAACGCTCCTCGAAATGTTCTCAAAACCCCTCGCAGATCTCCCGAGTCGATTCCAGGGTGCGTCCATTCGGATGTTTGATTTTTGCAATGTATTTGTCCGAGCCACGCCTAGAAACCTCACGGCGCACGTCTGCATCAGAATTGACTGCTTCGTTGCCTATCTTTCTAAGCCTAGCTCTAACTACTTGGCCTTCGTAACGCTCGCTAGTCTCGCGTAGAAGGTCCTGCTTAGCTAGTTCCTGACTAACCCTATCACCCTCCCCCGTAGCCTGGGCTAGTTTCTGCTCTAGCTTCTTCTTCGTCTTGGCCTTATCTAGTGCGAGGCGCTGGGCATACTTGACGGAGAAGCTTCTGATCTTGGCTTTGAGACCTAACCACCACTTACTCCCGGTAACCGCCCCCACTAGTGTCTTTTTAATCAATTCTCTTAACTGATCTTGGAAGTCTTGTATCTCCAGAAGGGAGGTGTTTAACTTCCAGTACCCCGCTAACTTAGGCCTATTTCCTAGCTTCAGCCGGGCCATAACTAATTTATGGTCCGTCTGGCCTAGCCAAGTGAACGTGGGACAAGATAAGAAGTCTACTTCGCCTCTCCTAACTAACATCCTGTCCAAATAAGTATTTGGATAGGAGGAAACACTATTGGTCCACGTCCACATCTCCCGCCCTGGATGCTCGACCCGAAACCTGTCGACCAGACCGCATCTAGCCATCAGATCAGCCAGGCTGGACTCGCACCTCTCCGATCCTCTAGCTCCGCCTCCTACCTTATCTATGTCGGGGTCTAAGATGGAATTCCAATCCCCCATTAGCACTACCCGCTTCCGACAATCTACAAACGCGTCAAGCTGACTGAAGAATGAGACCCTCTCACGAGCGGTGCTGGGTGCATGAACCGCAATCACCCGAAACACAGAATCTTTTACGGCAACATCGGCCACAACCAGCCTACCCACTGCATCTCTATGGACAACGTCGACCGTTGCCGACAGGGTACGTTTAACCAGCACAGAAACTCCCTTCCCCCGCGGACTGCCATATGCTGAGAAAACCTCAAAGTCTCGGGCCAGCACCTGACAGTCCACAGAGGAAACGAAATGCGTCTCCTGAATCGCAGCGACATCCACTCCCAGGGACAAGAGGTCGTGCCGGAGGCGAGCCGCCTGGCCCGATGATCTCAAGCCCCTCGCATTCAGACTAGCCAAATTCAAAGCCATGGTACCTACCTTAAGGTGTGTTACACTCAGCTCCGAAGTCAGCCGGGGAAAGGACACCGACGTTGCGTGCAATGCTCAAGGTGGTCAGGTTTTTCATGTCCTGACCTTCTCTCACAATGCCGCCGACATCCAAAGGGTAAGTCAATTTAAGGGCCCTATAGAGTGACGGATGGACCAACACTGGGACCCTTCCCTTGCATTGTTTTGCGAGTTCCTCAAGGGAAGGGTCATTTTTCCTAATCAGTTCAATTCCCGGACCAGCCCCTTCAGCGGCTTCCAGCATTGTCCACACGTTGGTTTTGAAGGCCTCAGGAAGCCTGACGAAAGTTGTTAGCCGTGGGGCGTCCGGGAAATTAGAGGGGACATTAACGTCTTTTCCCCCTATCTGTTGGCAGTCCAGCAGAGGTTTTAAATTTTTTCTCTGCCGGTGTGGTACGCCCATTGCCACAGACAGGGGGTCTACAGAACAAAGTTCCTCTCTCGTTTCGAGGGCGAGAGTCCCTGTTGGAGTGAGTCCGTAAGTGGGAGAATCTGAAGGGTCTCTCCCCCTCCCGGGTTCATTCTTTTCTATCTGGGATGGCGGCTCAATTTGCATTGGTGTGGGGACGAGTGTCTGTGTGGTGTCTGGTGTTGGTGTTGGTGCGGTGTCTGGTGTTGTTGTGATGTCTGGTGTTGGTGTTGGTGCGGTGTCTGGTGTTGGTGTTGGTGCAGTGTCTGGTGTTGGTGCGGTGTCTGATGTTGGTGTTGGTGCGGTGTCTGATGTTGGTGTTGGTGTTAGTGCGGTGTCTAGTGTTGGTGCAGTATGTGGTATGGGGGTAGAAGTGGGTTGTGTTGTTGTTAAAGGTGGTGTATGCTCACAGGGAGTGGGGGCTGCCTTTTCTTCCCCTTTCCTTTTCTTTTTTATTCTTTTGAATGAACCGGGGAGTGGTGAGGTTGAGTTCCTCTCCCTCTCACTAGCAGATTCATCCTCAGAGGAGCAGTGTTTTCTTCGCTTGATCCCCGTCTCAATTGGTGTGGGGACCGTTGGTTGTTGCTGCTCCTCTAATTGTTGTTTCTCCGGTTGATGCTGTTGCTTTTCTGGTTGCTGCAGCCGTTTTTGTTGCTGCTGTTCTGGCTGTTGCTGCTGCTGCTGTTTTTGTTGTTGCTGCTGTTTTCGTGGCATTGGTTGTGGAATTGGCCGCGGCAGCTGATGTTATTGCGGCTGGTTCAACGGCTGGTTTGGCTGCTGCTGCTGTGTCTGCTGCCATGGCTGTTGCTGCGGCTGTTGTGGAGGCTGCTGTTGTTGTTGCTGCCTCGGTTGTTGGGTTGGTTGTGGGACGGTGGCAGATGGGATTGTGGGCTTCCGTTTCCGCCTCATTACCGTGATCCATTCCTCCCCTTTGGCCTCCTGCACAGTTTTGGGTTTCCTCGGTGCTGGGGTTGGTGCTCTGGTTGCAGGAGTTGTGACAGCCTGTTTGGACACTGGTGCTGTCTCAGAGGTTGGGACCGCCTTTAGTGTCACTTGAGTAGGAGTTGACCTTTGAGGGCAGCTCTTGGCCATATGACACTGTTTTTGGCAGAACCAGCAGTGCGGACGACGCCCCTCCACTACTACTGTCATAGTTGCCTCCTTAAATGTCAGCTGTGCTGGTATCGCCTGGAAGCCTTCTTTCTTTAGCCTCATGGCCACAGTGTAGCTGCCCAAGTGCATGCCGGTTTTCGACCGCACTGGGGTTATTTTTTCCACCTCGCCGAACTGTGTGAAGAAGGATCCCAGGATTTCTGCTGATATTTGCATAGGTACATTGAATACCTGCACCCGGGTCCTTGTCCTGCCCTGCTATTCGGGCTTTAGTTTTGTTCTCCCATACTTAATTTCCTGTAGGGAGAGTCTCTCCGCATCTTCCTTGGTGGGTAGGAGGATGTCCCACATGGCGTAGCTCCTCTGGTACAGGTATAATACCGGGATGTTTAGCTTGTGTAGTAGCCCTGCCATGTCTTCCTTTTTCATCCCTAGGAGGCGGTTTTCCGGCATATCCGAGATGATGAGGGAGAGCACTCTGTCTTCGATTGCCTCCCAAGCGCCTGGCACTGGTTTAATTTCTGCCCCCTCTATGTATTGTCTGTACTTGGTCAAGTACAAGTCTCTATACTCTTGAGGGGACAGTTGCTTCTCTACAGTCTTCCCCCATGCCGACCCTCTTGTTGGTGTTGGATCTTTGGTGAGGTTGGACTGTTTTTGCTGTTCCTTGGCGGAAGGGTTGCTATTTGGAGGCGCATTTTCCTTTCCGCTTTCCTTTGGGACCGACTCTCCCTGCTCTATACTTCTTCCAGGAAATACTTCCCTTTTTGGGGAGTCGGCCTCCTGGGGAGCATTGTCCTCTTTATTGTCCTTGGGAGCTTTTGCCCCTTTTGTTTTGGGGAGGTTTAGGCTGTATGCCCCCTCGTTTTCTTGATTTGCTCCCCTTTTGGGGCAGTAGCCCTCCTGGGGAGCACTGTCTCTCTTATCGTCCTTTGGGGCTACTGCCTCTTGATTTTTGTTGTCAGAGCGGGATGCCCTGTCCAACATTGTTTTTTCTCCCCTTTGTGGGGAGTCGCCCTCTTGGGGAGCACTGTCTCCCTTATCGTCCTTTGGGGCTACTGCCTCTTGATTTTTGTTGTCGGAACGGGATGCCCCGTCCAACATTGTTTTTCCTCCCCTTTGTGGGGAGTCGCCCTCTTGGGGAGCTGCTGGTGAGTTTTCTCCTTTCTGAGGGGCGTCCTTTGGTTTAGTGTCCGGGCAGTATGCCCCGTTGCTTTTTGCTTCCCCTGTTGGGGAGTCGTCCTCTTGGGGAGCAGTTGTGGTAGCCCCCTGGCTGGGGGTATTGGTATTGGTGGTCCCCGGGCTGGGGGTGTCCATTTTTGAAAAAAGCTCTCTCTTCCATGTATAATTCACCAAAATGAGTGACGTGGAGTCGGCGTCCAAAGTGGGAGCCGACTTTGGCGCCAAAAAGAAGTGGCGCCAAAGGCGGCAAGAGGGGAGATAGAACTGAGAGAGGGAGTGGGAAGTTAGTCGAGGGAAGAGAGAAAGTGTTTCCGACCCTCCCTCGCGGGAAGGTCGTAAATTATCAGCTCGGATCCCCCCGTGAGGGGGGAGAGCAGAGAAAGACAGACCAAGTGGGGGTGCGGACAGAACGCTACCCAACAAGCTCGCCGGGCACGAGAATGTGTCGCCAGAACAACACTGCCTATCGCTGTGTATGTATCAGAGAACAGATACTACACTTTGAGATATTAAATCTTTTATTCATGTTAAAAAAAATACAGAAAAAAAATCAACGATGAACAAAAAACTTAGGCACATGGCCAACTCAAAAGGGGGGATTTTGGGGGTCGTTGGTCATCCTTGTCACTCCAGAACTAAACAAAGTCAAAAGTTTCTCCCAGCTAGTATCTTCTTTCACCATAATACCGCATTCACCCTTTCATATTGGGGGACGTCCTAGTAACTCCCAATTTTTAAAACATTTTTTATTGACGTGTAAAAACAAAAAAGATAACAATAAAATGGTAACAATAATTCATTTGTGTCGAGGGAGGGGGAAGAAAAAACAAAAGGTGATTAGTAGGACCCTCCCAACCCCGTCTAGTTGATAGACTGCCCGTTCCACTAGGTTTGTAAAAGGAACCTCGCTTCTGCGGGTCAGTCTCTAGGTGGGGATGCCCTCTAGATGGGGGTGAATGGAGAAAAGAAAATTTTGTGGGTAAGGGATGGAGGTTAGTTTGTATTTCTTTTTCTCCAAGATGGGTAAAATTTAGAGGAAAGGGTGAAAACAAAAATTGCAGGTAAGAGGGGATGGGGATCTTGGAGGCTTCCTAATCGGGGAGGGATGGAACACACACTCAGCTAGCTGAGAGACTACTTGTTTAATTTAACTTTACAGAACTGCGCGTTCCACAACGCATATTCACAACACGTATTCAAATTTGGCTCCTCTTCGTACACACAGACTTGCCACATGTATCCATCTTCTGTCAAATGCCGCGCGATGCAGCCTTCTTCTATCACATCTGATCTTCACCCGTAGTTGGTGTTTAAAGAACGCGATCAGATCTTGATCAGAAAAAGACAACACCCCCCCGGCAACCTTGCAGACGCGACGTCCAAATCACCATTCTCGCCACGGCCAGGATCGTAACGTAGACTATTTGTCTTTCCCGGTCCCACGGCGGCCTCACGTTGTCCACAACATTGGATACAGTAATTGGGCGAGGATGCTCAGGGTCGATGCGAGCCGTCACCCCACTGACATACGACCAGTACTGGCGGAGTTCGCGGCAATCGAAGAAAGCGTGATCCGTAGTTTCTACGGCCGTTGTCCCACAACGGGGACAATCAGGCGACTCCAAAAACCCAGAACTGCATTGTACGTTGTTGAGTGGAAGTGCATTTCGGGCCAATCGCCAGGTCAGAGAGAACTCCGAATTGTTCAGATGACTCGAACCTGGCGCCCAGCTCCACGCGGAGCGGATCTCACTCTGCTGCCACCCCAAACGCGCGCATAGCGGGTCGTCAGCGGCCCCCTTCACTAGATCCCTGTGGAGTTCCCTACGGATAGCAGTCACAAGGTCGCTGGACCTTGGTAGTCGTTTTAGCGCGGCTCGGCACTCTTTCATGTAGGCAGATTCTCCCCGCGGCCTGCGACGGCTCTCGATGGAAGGGTCGAGAACGAGGTCGGGGAAGGCGGCAGTAACCACGGGGTGCCACGGTTGGTCATCCTGCATATAGTGGCTCAGGAAGGCCAACCTCTCAGCATCTCGATGACACTTCAAGTCCGGCATTCCCAAGCCTCCCTCACACGGACGTTGAATACAGACCTGTCTGCTCACCCAGTGTCTTCCTCTGTCCCAAAGGAGCGAGGACAAGAGTTCGACAAGAGCTTTTAGGTGTTGTGCAGGCAGGGGAAGTACGGCCAGTCGGTAAAGGATGAGAGGAAAGACGTAAGTGGCGCACGCCTCAGCTCTACCCTTTAAGGAAAGTTTCCTAGGAAGCCACGAATTGACTGCAGCCTCCACCTTTGACCGTACCTCCAACCAATTCTTTTCAAGCTGGAGACCCGGTCCGAACCACACGCCGAGGATCCGGACCGGGCCATCTGTCCAGCTGAAGGGCGCAGGGAGGTTTGCGTTGCCACTCCATGCGCCCAACCGCAGTCCTACCGACTTGTTGCGGTTTATCTTGGCCCCTGTAATTCTTTCGTACTGTGTGAGTGCCTCCGACACGACCTCAATGTCTCTGAAGCCCGACACGAAGATCGTGACATCATCGGCGAACGCGGATACCTTGGCAGCTGAGCCGCCAGGCAGAGCCATTCCGCGCAGGGCCGAATTTGCCTCCCCATGTCTCAGCTTGCGGAGAAGAGGCTCAAAAGCCAGGACATAAAGCAGGGGCGACAGCGGACAACCCTGACGAACCGACCGAGAGATAACAAAGGGTTTCGAGCGCTTTCCGTTGACTTGCACGACAGCCATGGGCTGTCGATACATTATGGAGATCCACTTGCAAAAGTCCGGTTTAAAACCGGCGGCCTCTAAGACAGATGCCAGGAAACGATGGTCGACCCTATCGAAAGCTTTGGACTGATCTAAGTTTATCAGCGCGGCTTCCGTGTCGTCATCTATTCCCCCCTCTAGGATCATGCGGATCAGGTGCAAGTTGTTCTGAATCGATCTCCCCTTCACAGCGTAGTTCTGTTCCGGTTCAACCAACTCGTCGATAACAACCTGCAGCCGATTCGACAGGACCTTGGCCAAAATCTTCAACACTGTGTTTAGCAGAGTTATGGGCCTGTAGTCGTCTAACTCTTCCCCTCCATGCCCGTCACCTTTCTTCAGCAATGTGATCACTCCCTTGGTCACCTGCCCTGGGATGGATCCCTGAGCAAACCAATGGTTGAACATATCCGTCAGAAGAGGCAGAAACATGGGCGACAGCCTCAAGTACAGTTCGTATGGCAGACCATCAAGTCCTGGCGATCTGTCACAGCTGACCTGCTTCAGCGCAGTAAAGACCTCCCGCTCCGTCACCTGGCCCTCGCAACTAGCTGCTCTAGCCGCATCGAGGCGGGGAGAGTCGGCCAAATAGTCGCTAAACTCAAGGACCGGAAGATCGGGCTGCTGCGTAAAACGCTCCTCGAAATGTTCTCGAAACCCCTCGCAGATCTCCCGAGTCGATTCCAGGGTGCGTCCATTCGGATGTTTGATTTTTGCAATGTATTTGTCCGAGCCACGCCTAGAAACCTCACGGCGCACGTCTGCATCAGAACTGACTGCTTCGTTGCCTATCTTTCTAAGCTTAGCTCTAACTACTTGGCCTTCGTAACGCTCGCTAGTCTCGCGTAGAAGGTCCTGCTTAGCTAGTTCCTGACTAACCCTATCACCCTCCCCCGTAGCCTGGGCTAGTTTCTGCTCTAGCTTCTTCTTTGTCTTGGCCTTATCTAGTGCGAGGCGCTGGGCATACTTGACGGAGAAGCTTCTGATCTTGGCTTTGAGACCTAACCACCACTTACTCCCGGTAACCGCCCCCACTAGTGCCTTTTTAATCAATTCTCTTAACTGATCTTGGAAGTCTTGTATCTCCAGAAGGGAGGTGTTTAACTTCCAGTACCCCGCTAACTTAGGCCTATTTCCTAGCTTCAGCCGGGCAATAACTAATTTATGGTCCGTCTGGCCTAGCCAAGTGAACGTGGGACAAGATAAGAAGTCTACTTCGCCTCTCCTAACTAACATCCTGTCCAAATAGGTATTTGGATAGGAGGAAACACTATTGGTCCACGTCCACATCTACCGCCCCGGATGCTCGAACCGAAACCTGTCGACCAGACCGCATCTAGCCATCAGATCAGCCAGGCTGGACTCGCACCTCTCCGATCCTCTAGCTCCGCCTCCTACCTTATCTATGTCGGGGTCTAAGATGGAATTCCAATCCCCCATTAGCACTACCCGCTTCCGACAATCTACAAATGCGTCAAGCTGACTGAAGAATGAGACCCTCTCACGAGCGGTGCTGGGCGCATGAACCGCAATCACCCGAAACACAGAATCTTTTACGGCAACATCGGCCACAACCAGCCTACCCACCGCATCTCTATGGACAACGTCGACCGTCGCCGACAGGGTACGTTTAACCAGCACAGAAACTCCCTTCCCCCGCGGGCTGCCATATGCTGAGAAAACCTCAAAGTCTCGGGCTAGCACCTGACAGTCCACAGAGGAAACGAAATGCGTCTCCTGAATCGCAGCAACATCCACTCCCAGGGACAAGAGGTCGTGCCGGAGGCGAGCCGCCCGGCCCGATGATCTCAAGCCCCTCGCATTCAGACTAGCCAAATTCAAAGCCATGGTACCTACCTTAAGGTGTGTTACACTCAGCTCCGAAGTCAGCCGGGGAAAGGACACCGACGTTGTGTGCAATGCTCAAGGTGGTCAGGTTTTTCATGTCCTGACCTTCTCTCACAATGCCGCCGACATCCAAAGGGTAAGTCAATTTAAGGGCCCTATAGAGTGACGGATGGACCAACACTGCGACCCTTCCCTTGCATTGTTTTGCGAGTTCCTCAAGGGAAGGGTCATTTTTCCTAATCAGTTCAATTCCCGGACCAGCCCCTTCAGCGGCTTCCAGCATTGTCCACACGTTGGTTTTGAAGGCCTCAGGAAGCCTGACGAAAGTTGTTAGCCGTGGGGCGTCCGGGAAATTAGAGGGGACATTAACGTCTTTTCCCCCTATCTGTTGGCAGTCCAGCAGAGGTTTTAAATTTTTTCTCTGCCGGTGTGGTAAGCCCATTGCCACAGACAGGGGGTCTACAGAACAAAGTTCCTCTCTCGTTTCGAGGGCGAGAGTCCCTGTTGGAGTGAGTCCGTAAGTGGGAGAATCTGAAGGGTCTCTCCCCCTCCCGGGTTCATTCTTTTCTTTCTGGGATGGCGGCTCAATTTGCATTGGTGTGGGGACGAGTGTCTGTGTGGTGTCTGGTGTTGGTGTTGGTGCGGTGTCTGGTGTTGGTGTGATGTCTGGTGTTGGTGTTGGTGCAGTGTCTGGTGTTGGTGTTGGTGTTGGTGCAGTGTCTGGTGTTGGTGCAGTGTCTGGTGTTGGTGCGGTGTCTGATGTTGGTGTTGGTGTTAGTGCAGTGTCTAGTGTTGGTGCAGTATGTGGTATGGGGGTGGAAGTGGGTTGTGTTGTTGTTAGAGGTTGTGTATGCTCACAGGGAGTGGGGGCTGCCTTTTCTTCTCCTTTCCTTTTCTTTTTTATTCTTTTGAATGAACCGGGGAGTGGTGAGGTTGAGTTCCTCTCCCTCTCACTAGCAGATTCATCCTCAGAGGAGCAGTGTTTTCTTCGCTTGATCCCCGTCTCAATTGGTGTGGGGACCGTTGGTTGTTGCTGCTCCTCTAATTGTTGTTTCTCCGGTTGATGCTGTTGCTTTTCTGGTTGCTGCAGCCGTTTTTGTTGCTGCTGCTGCTGCTGTTCTGGCTGTTGCTGCTGCTGCTGTTTTTGTTGTTGCCGCTGTTTTCGTGGCATTGGTTGTGGCATTGGCCGCGGCAGCTGATGTTGTTGCTGCGGCTGGTTCAATGGCTGGTTTGGCTGCTGCTGCTGTGTCTGCTGTCATGGCTGTTGCTGCGGCTGTTGTGGAGGCTGCTGTTGTTGTTGCTGCCTCAGTTGTTGGGTTGGTTGTGGGACGGTGGCAGATGGGATTGTGGGCTTCCATTTCCGCCTCATTACCGTGATCCATTCCTCCCCTTTAGCCTCCTGCACAGTTTTGGGTTTCCTCGGTGCTGGGGTTGGTGCTCCGGTTGCAGGAGTTGTGACAGCCTGTTTGGACACTGGTGCTGTCTCAGAGGTTGGGACCGCCTTTAGTGTCACTTGAGTAGGAGTTGACCTTTGAGGGCAGCTCTTGGCCATGTGACCCTGTTTTTGGCAGAACCAGCAGTGCGGACGACGCCCCTCCACTACTACTGTCATAGTTGCCTCCTTAAATGTCAGCTGTGCTGGTATCGCCTGGAAGCCTTCTTTCTTTAGCCTCATGGCCACAGTGTAGCTGCCCAAGTGCATGCCGGTTTTCGACCGCACTGGGGTTATTTTTTCCACCTCGCCGAACTGTGTGAAGAAGGATCCCAGGATTTCTGCTGACATTTGCATAGGTACATTGAATACCTGCACCCGGGTCCTTGTCCTGCCCTGGTATTCGGGCTTTAGTTTTATTCTCCCATACTTAATTTCCTGTAGGGAGAGTCTCTCCGCATCTTCCTTGGTGGGTAGGAGGATGTCCCACATGGCGTAGCTCCTCTGGTACAGGTATAATACCGGGATGTTTAGCTTGTGTAGGAGCCCTGCCATGTCTTCCTTTTTCATCCCTAGGAGGCGGTTTTCCGGCATATCCGAGATGATGAGGGAGAGCACTCTGTCTTCGATTGCCTCCCAAGCGCCTGGCACTGGTTTAATTTCTGCCCCCTCTATGTATTGTCTGTACTTGGTCAAGTACAAGTCTCTATACTCTTGAGGGGACAGTTGCTTCTCTACAGTCTTCCCCCATGCCGACCCTCTTGTTGGTGTTGGATCTTTGGTGAGGTTGGACTGTTTTTGCTGTTCCTTGGCGGAAGGGTTGCTATTTTGAGGGGCATTTCCCTTTCCGCTTTCCTTTGGGACCGACTCTCCCTGCTCTATACTTCTTCCAGGAAATACTTCCCTTTTTGGGGAGTCGGCCTCCTGGGGAGCATTGTCCTCTTTATTGTCCTTGGGAGCTTTTGCCCCTTTTGTTTTGGGGAGGTTTAGGCAGTATGCCCCCTCGTTTTCTTGATTTGCTCCCCTTTTGGGGCAGTAGCCCTCCTGGGGAGCACTGTCTCTCTTATCGTCCTTTGGGGCTACTGCCTCTTGATTTTTGTTGTCAGAGCGGGATGCCCTGTCCAACATTGTTTTTTCCCCCCTTTGTGGGGAGTCGCCCGCTTGGGGAGCACTGTCTCCCTTATCGTCCTTTGGGGCTACTGCCTCTTGATTTTTGTTGTCGGAACGGGATGCCCCGTCCAACATTGTTTTTTCTCCCCTTTGTGGGGAGTCGCCCTCTTGGGGAGCTGCTGGTGAGTTTTCTCCCTTCTGGGGGGCGTCCTTCGGTTTAGTGTCCGGGCGGTATGCCTCGTTGCTTTTTGCTTCCCCTGTTGGGGATTCGTCCTCTTGGGGAGCAGTTTTTCTTGTGGTAGCCCCCTGGCTGGGGGTATCGGTATTGGTGGTCCCCGGGCTGGGGGTGTCCATTTTTGAAAAAAGCTCTCTCTTCCCTGTATAATTCACCAAAATGAGTGACGTGGAGTCGGCGTCCAAAGTGGGAGCCGACTTTGGCGCCAAAAAGAAGTGGCGCCAAAGGCGGCAAGAGGGGAGATAGAACTGAGAGAGGGAGTGGGAAGTTAGTCGAGGGAAGAGAGAAAGTGTTTCCGACCCTCCCTCGCGGGAAGGTCGTAAATTATCAGCTCGGATCCCCCCGTGAGGGGGGAGAGCAGAGAAAGACAGACCAAGTGGGGGTGCGGACAGAACGCTACCCAACAAGCTCGCCGGGCACGAGAATGTGTCGCCAGAACAACACTGCCTATCGCTGTGTATGTATCAGAGAACAGATACTACACTTTGAGGTATTAAATCTTTTATTCATGTTAAAAAAAATACATTCAAAATTAACGTTGAACAAAAAACTTAGGCACATGGCCAACTCAAAAGGGGGGAATTTTGGGGGTCGTTGGTCATCCTTGTCACTCCAGAACTAAACAAAGTCAAAAGTTTCTCCCAGCTAGTATCTTCTTTCACCATAATACCGCATTCACCCTTTCATATTGGGGGGCGTCCTAGTAACTCCCAATTTTTAAAACATTTTTTATTGACGTGTAAAAACAAAAAAGATAACAATAAAATGGTAACAATAATTCATTTGTGTCGAGGGGGGGGAAGAAAAAACAAAAAGTGATTAGTAGGACCCTCCCAACCCCGTCTAATTGATAGACTGCCCGTTCCACTAGGTTTGTAAAAGGAACCTCGCTTCTGCGGGTCAGTCTCTAGGTGGGGATGCCCTCTAGATGGGGGTGAATGGAGAAAAGAAAATTTTTGTGGGTAAGGGATGGAGGTTAGTTTGTATTTCTTTTTCTCCAAGATGGGTAAAATTTAGAGGAAGGGGTGAGAACAAAAATTGCAGGTAAGAGGGGATGGGGATCTTGGAGGCTTCCTAATCGGGGAGGGATAGAACACACACTCAGCTAGCTGAGAGACTACTTGTTTAATTTTACTTTACAGAACTGCGCGTTCCACACCTAGGCGGGGAACACGTATTCAAATTTGGCTCCTCTTCGTACACACAGACTTGCCACATGTATCCATCTTCTGTCAAATGCCGCGCGATGCAGCCTTCTTCTATCACATCTGATCTTCACCCGTAGTTGGTGTTTAAAGAAAGCGATCAGATCTTGATCAGAAAAAGACAACACCCCCCGGCAACCTTGCAGACGCGACGTCCAAATCACCATTCTCGCCACGGCCAGGATCGTAACGTAGACCATTTGTCTTTCCCGGTCCCACGGCGGCCTCACGTTGTCCACAACATTGGATACAGTAATTGGGCGAGGATGCTCAGGATCGATGCGAGCCGTCACCCCACTGACATACGACCAGTACTGGCGGAGTTCGCGGCAATCGAAGAAAGCGTGATCCGTAGTTTCCACGGCCGTTGTCCCACAACGGGGACAATCAGGCGACTCCAAAAACCCAGAACTGCATTGTACGTTGTTGAGTGGAAGTGCATTTCGGGCCAATCGCCAGGTCAGAGAGAACTCCGAATTGTTCAGATGACTCGAACCTGGCGCCCAGCTCCATGCGGAGCGGATCTCACTCTGCTGCCACCCCAAACGCGCGCATAGCGGGTCGTCAGCGGCCCCCTTCAATAGATCCCTGTGGAGTTCCCTACGGGTAGCAGTCACAAGGTCACTGGACCTTGGTAGTCGTTTTAGCGCGGCTCTGCACTCTTTCATGTAGGCAGATTCTCCCCGCGGCCTGCGACGGCTCTCGATGGAAGGGTCGAGAACGAGGTCGGGGAAGGCGGCAGTAACCACGGGGTGCCACGGTTGGTCATCCTGCATATAGTGGCTCAGGAAGGCCAGCCTCTCAGCATCTCGATGACACTTCAAGTCCGGCATTCCCAAGCCTCCCTCACACGGACGTTGAATACAGACCTGTCTGCTCACCCAGTGTCTTCCTCTGTCCCAAAGGAGCGAGGACAAGAGTTCGACAAGAGCTTTTAGGTGTTGTGCAGGCAGGGGAAGTACGGCCAGTCGGTAAAGGATGAGAGGAAAGACGTAAGTGGCGCACGCCTCAGCTCTACCCTTTAAGGAAATTTTCCTAGGAAGCCACGAATTGACTGCAGCCTCCACCTTTGACCGTACCTCCAACCAATTCTTGTCAAGCTGGAGACCCGGTCCGAACCACACGCCGAGGATCCGGACCGGGCCATCTGTCCAGCTGAAGGGCGCAGGGAGGTTTGCGTTGCCACTCCATGCGCCCAACCGCAGTCCTACCGACTTGTTGCGGTTTATCTTGGCCCCTGTAATTCTTTCGTACTGTGTGAGTGCCTCCGACACGACCTCAATGTCTCTGAAGCCCGACACGAAGATCGTGACATCATCGGTGAACGCGGATACCTTGGCAGCTGAGCCGCCAGGCAGAGCCATTCCGCGCAGGGCCGAATTTGCCTCCCCATGTCTCAGCTTGCGGAGAAGAGGCTCCAAAGCCAGGACATAAAGCAGGGGCGACAGCGGACAACCCTGACGAACCGACCGAGAGATAACAAAGGGTTTCGAGCGCTTTCCGTTGACTTGCACGACAGCCATGGGCTGTCGATACATTATGGAGATCCACTTGCAAAAGTCCGGTTTAAAACCGGCGGCCTCTAAGACAGATGCCAGGAAACGATGGTCGACCCTATCGAAAGCTTTGGACTGATCTAAGTTTATCAGCGCGGCTTCCGTGTCGTCATCTATTCCCCCCTCTAGGATCATGCGGATCAGGTGCAAGTTGTTCTGAATCGATCTCCCCTTCACAGCGTAGTTCTGTTCCGGTTCAACCAACTCGTCGATAACAACCTGCAGCCGATTCGACAGGACCTTGGCCAAAATCTTCAACACTGTGTTTAGCAGAGTTATGGGCCTGTAGTCGTCTAACTCTTCCCCTCCATGCTCGTCACCTTTCTTCAGCAATGTGATCACTCCCTTGGTCACCTGCCCTGGGATGGATCCCTGAGCAAACCAATGGTTGAACATATCCGTCAGAAGAGGCAGAAACATGGGCGACAGCCTCAAGTACAGTTCGTATGGCAGACTATCAAGTCCTGGCGATCTGTCACAGCTGACCTGCTTCAGCGCAGAAAAGACCTCCTGCTCCGTCACCCGGCCCTCGCCACCAGCCGCTCTAGCCGCCTCGAGGCGGGGAGAGTCGGCCAAATAGTCGCTAAACTCAAGGACCGGAAGATCGGGCTGCTGCGTAAAACGCTCCTCGAAATGTTCTCGAAACCCCTCGCAGATCTCCCGAGTCGATTCCAGGGTGCGTCCATTCGGATGTTTGATTTTTGCAATGTATTTGTCCGAGCCACGCCTAGAAACCTCACGGCGCACGTCTGCATCAGAATTGACTGCTTCGTTGCCTATCTTTCTAAGCCTAGCTCTAACTACTTGGCCTTCGTAACGCTCGCTAGTCTCGCGTAGAAGGTCCTGCTTAGCTAGTTCCTGACTAACCCTATCACCCTCCCCCGTAGCCTGGGCTAGTTTCTGCTCTAGCTTCTTCTTTGTCTTGGCCTTATCTAGTGCGAGGCGCTGGGCATACTTGACGGAGAAGCTTCTGATCTTGGCTTTGAGACCTAACCACCACTTACTCCCGGTAACCGCCCCCACTAGTGCCTTTTTAATCAATTCTCTTAACTGATCTTGGAAGTCTTGTATCTCCAGAAGGGAGGTGTTTAACTTCCAGTACCCCGCTAACTTAGGCCTATTTCCTAGCTTCAGCCGGGCCATAACTAATTTATGGTCCGTCTGGCCTAGCCAAGTGAACGTGGGACAAGATAAGAAGTCTACTTCGCCTCTCCTAACTAACATCCTGTCCAAATAGGTATTTGGATAGGAGGAAACACTATTGGTCCACGTCCACATCTCCCGCCCTGGATGCTCGACCCGAAACCTGTCGACCAGACCGCATCTAGCCATCAGATCAGCCAGGCTGGACTCGCACCTCTCCGATCCTCTAGCTCCGCCTCCTACCTTATCTATGTCGGGGTCTAAGATGGAATTCCAATCCCCCATTAGCACTACCCGCTTCCGACAATCTACAAACGCGTCAAGCTGACTGAAGAATGAGACCCTCTCACGAGCGGTGCTGGGCGCATGAACCGCAATCACCCGAAACACAGAATCTTTTACGGCAACATCAGCCACAACCAGCCTACCCACCGCATCTCTATGGACAACGTCGACCGTCGCCGACAGGGTACGTTTAACCAGCACGGAAACTCCCTTCCCCCGCGGGCTGCCATATGCTGAGAAAACCTCAAAGTCTCGGGCCAGCACCTGACAGTCCACAGAGGAAACGAAATGCGTCTCCTGAATCGCAGCAACATCCACTCCCAGGGACAAGAGGTCGTGCCGGAGGCGAGCCGCCCGGCCCGATGATCTCAAGCCCCTCGCATTCAGACTAGCCAAATTCAAAGCCATGGTACCTACCTTAAGGTGTGTTACACTCAGCTCCGAAGTCAGCCGGGGAAAGGACACCGACGTTGTGTGCAATGCTCAAGGTGGTCAGGTTTTTCATGTCCTGACCTTCTCTCACAATGCCGCCGACATCCAAAGGATAAGTCAATTTAAGGGCCCTATAGAGTGACGGATGGACCAACACTGGGACCCTTCCCTTGCATTGTTTTGCGAGTTCCTCAAGGGAAGGGTCATTTTTCCTAATCAGTTCAATTCCCGGACCAGCCCCTTCAGCGGCTTCCAGCATTGTCCACACGTTGGTTTTGCAGGCCTCAGGAAGCCTGACGAAAGTTGTTAGCCGTGGGGCGTCCGGGAAGTTAGACAGGACATTAACGTCTTTTCCCCCTATCTGTTGGCAGTCCAGCAGAGGTTTTAAATTTTTTCTCTGCCGGTGTGGTACGCCCATTGCCACAGACAGGGGGTCTACAGAACAAAGTTCCTCTCTCGTTTCGAGGGCGAGAGTCCCTGTTGGAGTGAGTCCGTAAGTGGGAGAATCTGAAGGGTCTCTCCCCCTCCCGGGTTCATTCTTTTCTTTCTGGGATGGCGGCTCAATTTGCATTGGTGTGGGGACGAGTGTCTGTGTGGTGTCTGGTGTTGGTGTTGGTGTTGGTGCGGTGTCTGGTGTTGGTGTGGTGTCTGGTGTTGGTGTTGGTGCGGTGTCTGGTGTTGGTGTTGGTGCAGATTCTGGTGTTGGTGCAGTGTCTGGTGTTGGTGCGGTGTCTGATGTTGGTGTTGGTGTTAGTGCGGTGTCTAGTGTTGGTGCAGTATGTGGAATGGGGGTGGAAGTGGGTTGTGTTGTTGTTAGAGGTGGTGTATGCTCACAGGGAGTGGGGGCTGCCTTTTCTTCCCCTTTCCTTTTCTTTTTTATTCTTTTGAATGAACCGGGGAGTGGTGAGGTTGAGTTCCTCTCCCTCTCACTAGCAGATTCATCTTCAGAGGAGCAGTGTTTTCTTCGCTTGATCCCCATCTCAATTGGTGTGGGGACCGTTGGTTGTTGCTGCTCCTCTAGTTGTTGTTTCTCCGGTTGGTGCTGTTGCTTTTCTGGTTGCTGCAGCCGTTTTTGTTGCTGCTGCTGCTGCTGTTCTGGCTGTTGCTGCTGCTGCTGTTTTTGTTGTTGCCGCTGTTTTCGTGGCATTGGTTGTGGCATTGGCCGCGGCAGCTGATGTTGTTGCTGCGGCTGGTTCAATGGCTGGTTTGGCTGCTGCTGCTGTGTCTGCTGCCATGGCTGTTGCTGCGGCTGTTGTGGAGGCTGCTGTTGTTGTTGCTGCCTCAGTTGTTGGGTTGGTTGTTGGACGGTGGCAGATGGGATTGTGGGCTTCCATTTCCGCCTCATTACCGTGATCCATTCCTCCCCTTTGGCCTCCTGCACAGTTTTGGGTTTCCTCGGTGCTGGGGTTGGTGCTCCGGTTGCAGGAGTTGTGACAGCCTGTTTGGACACTGGTGCTGTCTCAGAGGTTGGGACCGCCTTTAGTGTCACTTGAGTAGGAGTTGACCTTTGAGGGCAGCTCTTGGCCATGTGACCCTGTTTTTGGCAGAACCAGCAGTGCGGACGACGCCCCTCCACTACTACTGTCATAGTTGCCTCCTTAAATGTCAGCTGTGCTGGTATCGCCTGGAAGCCTTCTTTCTTTAGCCTCATGGCCACAGTGTAGCTGCCCAAGTGCATGCCGGTTTTCGACCGCACTGGGGTTATTTTTTCCACCTCGCCGAACTGTGTGAAGAAGGATCCCAGGATTTCTGCTGATATTTGCATAGGTACATTGAATACCTGCACCCGGGTCCTTGTCCTGCCCTGGTATTCGGGCTTTAGTTTTATTCTCCCATACTTAATTTCCTGTAGGGAGAGTCTCTCCGCATCTTCCTTGGTGGGTAGGAGGATGTCCCACATGGCGTAGCTCCTCTGGTACAGGTATAATACAGGGATGTTTAGCTTGTGTAGGAGCCCTGCCATGTCTTCCTTTTTCATCCCTAGGAGGCGGTTTTCCGGCATATCCGAGATGATGAGGGAGAGCACTCTGTCTTCGATTGCCTCCCAAGCGCCTGGCACTGGTTTAATTTCTGCCCCCTCTATGTATTGTCTGTACTTGGTCAAGTACAAGTCTCTATACTCTTGAGGGGACAGTTGCTTCTCTACAGTCTTCCCCCATGCCAACCCTCTTGTTGGTGTTGGATCTTTGGTGAGATTGGACTGTTTTTGCTGTTCCTTGGCGGAAGGGTTGCTATTTTGAGGGGCATTTCCCTTTCCGCTTTCCTTTGGGACCGACTCTCCCTGCTCTATACTTCTTCCAGGAAATACTTCCCTTTTTGGGGAGTCGGCCTCCTGGGGAGCATTGTCCTCTTTATTGTCCTTGGGAGCTTTTGCCCCTTTTGTTTTGGGGAGGTTTAGGCTGTATGCCCCCTCGTTTTCTTGATTTGCTCCCCTTTTGGGGCAGTAGCCCTCCTGGGGAGCACTGTCTCTCTTATCGTCCTTTGGGGCTACTGCCTCTTGATTTTTGTTGTCAGAGCGGGATGCCCTGTCCAACATTGTTTTTTCCCCCCTTTGTGGGGAGTCGCCCGCTTGGGGAGCACTGTCTCCCTTATCGTCCTTTGGGGCTACTGCCTCTTGATTTTTGTTGTCGGAACGGGATGCCCCGTCCAACATTGTTTTTTCTCCCCTTTGTGGGGAGTCGCCCTCTTGGGGAGCTGCTGGTGAGTTTTCTCCATTCTGGGGGGCGTCCTTCGGTTTAGTGTCCGGGCGGTATGCCCTGTTGCTTTTTGCTTCCCCTGTTGGGGAGTCGTCCTCTTGGGGAGCAGTTTTTCTTGTGGTAGCCCCCTGGCTGGGGGTATCGGTATTGGTGGTCCCCGGGCTGGGGGTGTCCATTTTTGAAAAAAGCTCTCTCTTCCCTGTATAATTCACCAAAATGAGTGACGTGGAGTCGGCGTCCAAAGTGGGAGCCGACTTTGGCGCCAAAAAGAAGTGGCGCCAAAGGCGGCAAGAGGGGAGATAGAACTGAGAGAGGGAGTGGGAAGTTAGTCGAGGGAAGAGAGAAAGTGTTTCCGACCCTCCCTCGCGGGAAGGTCGTAAATTATCAGTTCGGATCCCCCCGTGATGGGGGAGAGCAGAGAAAGACAGACCAAGTGGGGGTGCGGACAGAACGCTACCCAACAAGCTCGCCGGGCACGAGAATGTGTCGCCAGAACAACACTGCCTATCGCTGTGTATGTATCAGAGAACAGATACTACACTTTGATCTTTGAACCCCCGTGCCGCCGAAGCGGTTGGGGGCTGGGGACCTGGGTTTAGCTATTTGCTTCCCCACTGAGCAAATTAGGCACAAGGCCGTTTTTTTATGTGGAGATGGAGGGAGGGGGGAGGGAAAGGGGGATCCTGCTCCCGAGAGGTGGGAAATGGGAGCTGGATGGTAACTGTGGTCGTAGGGTGATCCCTACCTTGACCAAGTTCGGATATGTGGGGTTACCCCCACATATGGTCTTTGCTAGTCATAGCTGGTCTTTGCTAGTCTTAGCTTGCAGTATCTGTCGGAACAGATGGTATTTATTTGCTCCCCCACTGAGCAAATTAGGCACAAGGCCGTTTTTAATGTGAGGTAAAAACCAGCTCCCCTAAAAGTAGGCAAAAAGGGGGCACTCTGGTTACCAAAAATAATAATTGTCCCAGTATAGAGGGTTTCCCCTCCATTGACTGGCACAAATTATCTTAAGTGCAGCATCTGTCGGAACAGATGGTATTTATTTGCTCCCCCACTGAGCAAATTAGGCACAAGGCCGTTTTTAATGTGAGGTAAAAACCAGCTCCCCTAAAAGTAGGCAAAAAGGGGGCACTCTGGTTACCAAAAATAATAATTGTCCCAGTATAGAGGGTTTCCCCTCCATTGACTGGTACAAATTATCTTAAGTGCAGTATCTGCCGGAACAGATACTACACTTTGATCTTTGCACCCCCGTGCCGCCGAAGCGGTTGGGGGCTGGGGACCTGGGGATATTTAGCCTTTCGTCCCCGGCCTTGGCATTATCTACTGCCAAGACCTTATTTGGGGTACGAAAGCGCTTAGGCACTATGGCCAGTAAGGGGAAGTGGGGAAAAATAGGGGTCTTTCTAGTCCTTAGCTAGACTTGCGTTGGATAGCAAGTACTTTATTGCAAAATCTACACTAGAGTTTCTATCACGCACTATTCCGCCTAACATTCTTACCAGGACCTACTTAAAATAACAGCTCCCCAGCTTACGGGATGGCGGGTGACATTCACGCTATGAAAAAGGAAAAAGAAAAACATATAACATATTTACAAGTAAAACAAAGGAAAAAACATATTTACAAACTAAGGCATTTCTTTTTTTATTTTTTTTATTTTTTTTAATAAAATATATAATGGGGGTGAGATGATGGGGAGGGGGGCAAACTAGAATACACCCAAAAAGAAAGAAAAATAAAACAAATGAACAAAATGCCTATGGGGGCGGGTTAGTAAGGGGACCCTCCCTACCTAATCGCTGGTCTGTCATGTGAAACGCCCACTGTCTTCCGGTCCACTTCCTCCGGGGGGAAAAGAGGTGAAAGCAAGCAGGTCGTTCCCTAGAAGGGAGTGGAGGACCTAGGGAATTGTATGAAAAAATAAATTAGGGTTAGGGACAACAGGGATGGATGGCGTCTTCCAAGATAAAATACGTGATGGGCAATAATAGGCCTGGGACAAAATAAAACAAGTGGACTTTTGGGCATCTTTGGAAGCTCTCCTAGTGCCAATCTAACAAAAATAAAGAACTATGGGAACAGGATCAACACGCATACTACCCTAGTCTAGGCCCTACAAAAAGCACAAGCTATCCACTCTTGGTGGTTACATTCCTACCTAGCCTAAAACCTACCCATCTTATAAGGTAAACCTTATATTACAATGTCTTTTGGGGCTGGGTTCCGAGAAAAAAGAAACCTCAGCACCCTAGGACCAATACCACTAGGGTGGAAACACGAACTGAAAACTAGCGCCTCGTCGGATGCACAAACTAGTGTTGTGCACCCATCTCCTATCAAAGTCCATGCGGTGCAATCTTTTCCAATCACATCTGATTTTCGTTTTAAGTTGATGCTTAAAACGAACAACCAGATCGTGATCAGAAACAGATCGCTCCTCATGGACAATGTCCAGACGTGAAACCCACGTCACTAACCTAGCCACTGCTAGGATCGCTAGAAACACCAACCGTTTCTCCCTGTCAAACGGCGGGTCCACATTATCGACAACGTACGCTAAATCAAGTGGCACCGACCGCTCGGGGTCGATGCGAGCCGTTACCCCTTTGACATACTCCCAGAGACTCCGCACCCCGCTGCAAAGAAAGAACGCGTGTTCTCTCGTCTCCTCCTCATCTTCATCATTGCAGCGTGGGCACGGGGGATAATAATATTCACCATCCCGATCATCCCTGGCTAGTTTGCCGAAGAGTGGCAGCGCGTCCCGGACTAGCCTCCACGTAAGTGAGAACTCTGAGTTATTAATATGGCTACTGGCAGGCGCCCAACTCCACAGCGAGAGAACTTCCCCCCTCGACAGATGCAGCCGCTCCACCAGCGGGTCTTTTGCAGTCCCCACCACTAATTCCTCATATAGCCTCCACCTAGGCCGTGCAAGGTCACTGGACCCCGGTAATGCCCTAAGGGCGGCTCGGCATTCGGTCAGGAAACACCTTTCCCCCGCCGGTCTTCTGCGACCTTCAGCGGCAGGGTCGGATATGAGCCGTGGAAAAGCCTGTTCCACGACTGGTACCCAGTGCGTTTCCTCCATCAGTGTCCGACTCAGGAACGCCAATCTTTCTGCGTGCTTGTGACTTTGCAGATTAGGCATCCCTAAGCCTCCCTCGCTAAGCTTCTGTGTACAGACCTGTCTACGGACATACGGCTTTCCTCCCATCCAAAGAAGTTTGAACAGGAGGCGCTCTAAAGCCTTACAGCGGTCCGCAGGCAGGGGAAGAACAGATAAACGGTAAAGGATCAGAGGAAACACGTACGTAGCACATGCCTCCGCGCGACCCTTCAAGGACAATCTCCTCCGAATCCAAGTCCTTACTGACGACTCGACCTTAGTCTGTACTTCCGACCAATTCTTGTCCAGCTGGAGGTCCGGCCCGAACCACACTCCGAGGATCTTTAGTCCAGCCGAACGCACCTGGAAGCGAGTTTACCCCGGTCCAGGCGCCCAACCGCAGGCCAATGGACTTGCTACGATTGATCACGGCCCCTGTAACAACTTCATACTCAGCGATCGCCTCTATCACCGCTTTGATATCGATACGGCGTGCAACAAACACGGTGACGTCATCGGCGTACGCGGACACCCTGGCAAATTTGCCGCCAGGCAGAGCTATGCCGCGTAGGACTGGTCTCGCCGCCTCGTCCCTTAATTTGCGAAGGAAGGGCTCCAACGCCAGGACATAAAGCAGAGGCGACAGCGGGCAACCCTGCCGCACCGACCGGGAGACCCCAAAGGACTCCGACAACCTACCATTTACTTGCACCACCACCGCGGGATCACGATACAGGGCGGAGATCCACTTGCGGAAGTCCGGACCAAAGCCGGCGGTTTCCACAACAGCCCTCAGGAACCCATGGTCCACTCTGTCGAACGCCTTGGACTGATCTAAATTGATCAGCGCGGCTTCCGTGTCGTCTTCTAACCCCTCTAAGATCGTGCGAATCAAGTGCAGATTGTTTTGAATCGATCGACCCTTCACAGCGTAGTTCTGATCCGGTTCGATCAAGTCGTTGATAACAACCTGCAGTCGGTTCGCAAGAACGCGGGACAAAATCTTGAAATCTGCGTTAAGCAGAGTAATGGGTCTATAGTCGTCTAGATTCCCCCCTCCATGTTGGTTCCCCTTCTTCAGAAGCGTGACCACTCCTTTGGTTACCTGCCTCGGGATCGAGTCCTGGGCAAACCAGTGGTTAAACACGCCCGTCAGAAGGGGCACAAACATGGGCGACAGCCTCAAGAACAGTTCGTAAGGTAAACCATCGAGCCCCGGAGATTTGTTGCGGCCAACCTGCTTCAACGCAGTAATGACCTCACGCTCCGTAACCATCCCTTCGCAGCTAGCCGCTCGGGCCGCAGTAAGGCGGGGCGAGCCAGCTAAATAGCTGCCAAACTCCTGGCCGCGGAGTCTGGGTAGTTTGGTGAAGCGCTCCTCCAAATGTTGCCGAAACCCATTGCAGATCTCCCGTGCCGACACGAGAGAACGCCCTTCCAGGTTTTTCACCTCCCGAATGTACCCATCCGAGCCGCATCTTAGGACGGCCCTACGCTCAACAGCGTCAACGTTCACGGCTTCGTTGGAGACTCTTCTAACCTAGCCCTAACTACCTGACCTTCATATCGCTCGCTAGCCAAGCGATTGAGGTCCCCCTTAACTAGAGCTAGTTCTAGGGAATCCCCCCCTGCCACCGCCCGGGTTAATCTATCATCTAAGTGCCTTTTGGTCCGAGCCCTAGTTAACGCGAGGCGTTGGCTGCATTGGACACAAAAGCGCCTAATGGTAGCCTTAAGGTTAACCCACCATCTACTCCCGGTAACCGCCCCCACTAACTCCCTCTGAATTAGTGTCGTCAGCTGCTCCCGGAAGTCGACCGACTCCAATAAGGAGGCGTTCATCTTCCAGTAGCCAGCCAACCTAGGCCTATTACCTAATTTCAAACGGGCCAGCACGAGTTTGTGGTCCGAATGACCTAACCAGTGGAACGTGGGACAAGATAGGAAATCTATATCGCCCCTTCTAATTAACATCCTGTCCAAGTATGAACTTGCACAGGCGGCCGAGTTAGATTGCCACGTCCACATCTCCCTCCCGGGGTGATCCAGACGGAACCTATCGACCAGATCGCACGAGGCCATCAGGTCAGACAGGCTGCTTTCACACCCCCCCGACCCTCTAACCCCCCCGACCTTATCTATGCTGGGGTCCAGGATGGCATTCCAGTCCCCCATTAAAACTACCCGCTCCGGACCCGAAGAGAGAAACACCTCCACCTCCCGAAAAAAGGAAACCCTCTCGCTGGGGAAATTAGGCGCATAAACTGCCACGATCCAAAACGCGCCGCTTTTAACGGCAACATCAACCACGACCAGCCTCCCATGAGCATCCGTGTGGACAAGTGTAACCGTCGCAGACAGAGTGCGACTTACTAGTACAGAAACCCCCCGGCTCCGGGGGCTGCCATATGCTGAGTAAACATCAAAATCGTTCACCAGCACATCGCAGTCCCCGGCCCCAACAAAGTGGGTCTCTTGTATGGTGGCTACATCTACCTCAAGGGCCACGAGATCCCTCAGCACGCGAGCAGCCTTGCTTCGAGATCTCATGCCCCTCACATTCAAGCTAGCTAGATTTAAGCTCGATTCCATGTTTCCACTACCTAGTAGTATTTGCCTACTAGGGGTCTAAAGTCCTCGGGAGAAAGGACGCCGAAGGTCTGTCCGAGACTGCCCGTGAGCAGGTCGGGCGTAAGCCGCCCGTCTCTTGCTAGACCCCCCACGTCCAAGGGGAACGTCATTTTAATAGCTCTATAGAAGGAGGGGTGAACGTAAACTGGGACCCGTCCCTCGCATTGTTTCGCTATTTGTCCAAGTGATGGGTGCTCCCCATCGACCAGCCTGAAGCCCGGGAAAGTGGTTCTTCCAGCCTCCAGCATTCTCCAAAGAGCCTTCGCTCTTCCTCCCCTATTTGGCCTAACAAATGTGATCAGGTTTGGGGCGTCGGCGAAATTTCTTGGATCGGTCACATCCTTCTTGTCGACTATCCTCAATTGTTCTAGTTGTTTGAGGTTTTTCCTCTGGGTCCCATTGAGGTCCGACACAACGAGCTCTGCCTCGCAAAGACGCTCCCCCGGCCAGAAAGGAAATTTTCTGGTCTTCTCCGTCCTGGGGGGCGCCTTGTCTTCTTCGTTCTTCTTTTCCGCCGACACCGCTTCTTTCTTCTCCGGAGCTGCTTCTATCTGCTCCGGGGTGTTGAATAGGGGAGGGGTAGGCTGAGCAACTTCCTGGTGGGGTGATGCTGGAGGCTCAGCTTCATTGTCATTCTCCATGGACTCAGGGGGAGTCTCATTGATTGTCTCTTGAGGAAGCTCCTGGGGGGTTTCTTGGGGAGACTCTTTCCTCTCTCTTTTCTCCTTGCTTTTACTTTTCGCCTCTCCCTCCTCCCCCTCTGATTCGGAGGAGCTTGTTTGGAGCTTCCTCTTTGCTGTCGCCGCTGCTGCCCTTGATGTTGTTGGCCCCACCTCCGTCTTCTTTCCTTTCTTCGCGGCGACTTTGTTCCATCCTTCCTCCCCCTTCGTCTTTTCTGGCATCTGCCCATCTTCCGCCGGCTTTTCCTTCTCCTCTGGTCTTCTTGCTGTTACTTCCTTCCGCAGGGGGCAGAAACGGGCCATATGCCCAGGCTTCAGGCACTGCCAGCACAGCGGCCTCCTACCAACTATTATTGCCATGTTCCAACCCTCGCAAGTCAATAGGGCGGGGATCAGGTGGAAGCTCTTCCTATCCACTCTCATATATATCTTAAATGTCCCCGTTAAGATGTTCCTGGGGCCCTTCACCAGGTGTACTCCTTCTACTTCTCCGTACTGGGACAGGGTAGCTCCCAGCTGATCCTCCCCGACAAAACAGGGGACCCCCATCACAGTCACCAATGTCCGCCTTTTTGAAAGATACTCTGGCCTAAGTCTAATGTTTTTACACGTGAGGTCTCCCTTTGCCCAACTCATCGCCACCTCCCTTGACGGCAAAAGGAGATCCCACGTGGAATTGTATCTCTTGACCAGATACTGGGCCGGGATCTTCAATTCGCCCAGTATCTCCAACATCTTTTCCAGGGGAACCCCGGTGAGCCCCTTTCCAGTGGCGTCAAAAGTTATGAAGGACAGTGTTCTTTCTTTGATTTCCTCCAGTCTTCCAGGTAGGGGCTTGATCGTATTGCCCTCTACATACTCCCGGTACTTATTCTCGAAGAGATTCTTGTAGTATTCGGGAGTCTTGGTGTTGATGGCACCACTGTCCTTCCTTCCCCAGGCTCCAGACTTCTCGGGTTCCCCTGGTGTACTGGTCCCGGCTGTCTGCTGCAGATTTTGCCTCTGTGCTGGGGTGATTGGGGAGTCGTCACTTGCGAGGGCTGGCCAGTCCGCTGTGCTAGCTGGCGTTGTCACTGGTGTCGTTTGTGATATTGTGTTTTTAGGTCCCCCCCTCCCCGAGGAGCACCCATCAACCACAATGACGTCCAACGATTTTGACCTTCTGAGGTCTCCGGTTTCCACTTTCTGGGGGCTGCTGGCTTCCGACTGCGATGGCCGAATGGCTGCTCCGTCGTCCAGGATCCACCATTTCTTCACAGGTCTTTTCCTCCTGCCGGTTACCACTTCTCCACCAGGTGTGCCCTGGACGAATTGTCTCCATGCAGCCAAATCCTCCTCCCTCGTGGTGGCGACCATGGTTTGGGGCGTTGTCCCTGGCCTGTCCAGGTCCACCACGGCTGCAGCCCCCGTAATCGAACTCGACCCCCCGACGTCTCTAGGGATAGCAAACCCTGGTACCGCTCTCGAACTGGGGGTGGCGACCCCCGGGACCGTCCACTGTATTGGAGCACCACCGGGTGTGGTGCCCCCCGTCATCGGCACGGGGATATCCCCGAAGGTGATATCCCCAGGTATCGGCACTGGGGTGTCACCGGGTGTGACACCCCCCCATCTCGGCACTGGGGTGCCACCGGATGTGACACCCTCCCTTCTCGGCACGGGGGTGTCACCGGATGTGACACCCCCCCTTCTCGGCACTGGGGTGTCACCGGGTGTGACACCCCCCCTTCTCGGCACTGGGGTGTCACCGGATGTGACACCCCCCCTTCTCGGCACAACACCAGGGGCGTCCCCCATGGTGCTAGAGGCAGAGGCCTGCCTCCTGGTTTGCTGGCCCAGTGCCCTTCCCCGACCCGCCGATTCGGAAGCTAGAGGGCCTTCGCCGCAAAAGGGCACGTCGGTAACCTCTAGCCCTGCCGGCTGCTTAAGTCGGTTCAAGACACTGGACTATCTGCAAAGGAAATGGAAAGCAAAACAATTAGTAGGGAAAACAAAGTACAATGCCTAAAGGACCACACACCCAAAGAAGGGGTCGGTCCTTATTGGCAGAAACAAAAAACGAGAACCCAAAAGGGTGATCGCCAGGTGCGTCCAGCTAGTCAAAGCACAGATACTACACTTTGAGATATTAAATCTTTTATTCATGTTAAAAAAATACAGTAAAATTAACGGTGAACAAAAAACTTAGGCACATGGCCAACTCAAAAGGGGGGATTTTGGGGGTCGTTGGTCATCCTTGTCGCTCCAGAACTAAACAAAGTCAAAAGTTTCTCCCAGCTAGTATCTTCTTTCACCATAATACCGCATTCACCCTTTCATCTTGGGGGACGTCCTAGTAACTCCCAATTTTTAAAACATTTTTTATTGACGTGTAAAAACAAAAAAGATAACAATAAAATGGTAACAATAATTCATTTGTGTCGAGGGAGGGGGAAGAAAAAACAAAAGGTGATTAGTAGGACCCTCCCAACCCCGTCTAGTTGATAGACTGCCCGTTCCACTAGGTTTGTAAAAGGAACCTCGCTTCTGCGGGTCAGTCTCTAGGTGGGGATGCCCTCTAGATGGGGGTGAATGGAGAAAAGAAAATTTTGTGGGTAAGGGATGGAGGTTAGTTTGTATTTCTTTTTCTCCAAGATGGGTAAAATTTAGAGGAAGGGGTGAAAAACAAAAATTGCAGGTAAGAGGGGATGGGGATCTTGGAGGCTTCCTAATCGGGGAGGGATGGAACACACACTCAGCTAGCTGAGAGACTACTTGTTTAATTTAACTTTACAGAACTGCGCGTTCCACACCTAGGCGGGGAACACGTATTCGAATTTGGCTCCTCTTCGTACACACAGACTTGCCACATGTATCCATCTTCTGTCAAATGCCGCGCGATGCAGCCTTCTTCTATCACATCTGATCTTCACCCGTAGTTGGTGTTTAAAGAACGCGATCAGATCTTGATCAGAAAAAGACAACACCCCCCGGCAACCTTGCAGACGCGACGTCCAAATCACCATTCTCGCCACGGCCAGAATCGTAACGTAGACCATTTGTCTTTCCCGGTCCCACGGCGGCCTCACGTTGTCCACAACATTGGATACAGTAATTGGGCGAGGATGCTCAGGATCGATGCGAGCCGTCACCCCACTGACATACGACCAGTACTGGCGGAGTTCGCGGCAATCAAAGAAAGCGTGATCCGTAGTTTCCACAGCCGTTGTCCCACAACGGGGACAATCGGGCGACTCCAGAAACCCAGAACTGCATTGTATGTTGTTGAGTGGAAGTGCATTTCGGGCCAATCGCCAGGTCAGAGAGAACTCCGAATTGTTCAGATGACTCGAACCTGGCGCCCAGCTCCACGCGGAGCGGATCTCACTCTGCTGCCACCCCAAACGCGCGCATAGCGGGTCGTCAGCGGCCTCCCTCACTAGATCCCTGTGGAGTTCCCTACGGGTAGCAGTCACAAGGTCACTGGACCTTGGTAGTCGTTTTAGCGCGGCTCGGCACTCTTTCATGTAGGCAGATTCTCCCCGCGGCCTGCGACGGCTCTCGATGGAAGGGTCGAGAACGAGGTCGGGGAAGGCGGCAGTAACCACGGGGTGCCACGGTTGGTCCTCCTGCATATAGTTGCTCAGGAAGGCCAGTCTCTCAGCATCTCGATGACACTTCAAGTCCGGCATTCCCAAGCCTCCCTCACACGGACGTTGAATACAGACCTGTCTGCTCACCCAGTGTCTTCCTCTGTCCCAAAGGAGCGAGGACAAGAGTTCGACGAGAGCTTTTAGGTGTTGTGCAGGCAGGGGAAGTACGGCCAGTCGGTAAAGGATGAGAGGAAAGACGTAAGTGGCGCACGCCTCAGCTCTACCCTTTAAGGAAAGTTTCCTAGGAAGCCACGAACTGACTGCAGCCTCCACCTTTGACCGTACCTCCAACCAATTCTTGTCAAGCTGGAGACCCGGTCCGAACCACACGCCGAGGATCCGGACCGGGCCATCTGTCCAGCTGAAGGGCGCAGGGAGGTTTGCGTTGCCACTCCATGCGCCCAACCGCAGTCCTACCGACTTGTTGCGGTTTATCTTGGCCCCTGTAATTCTTTCGTACTGTGTGAGTGCCTCCGACACGACCTCAATGTCTCTGGAGCCCGACACGAAGATCGTGACATCATCGGCGAACGCGGATACCTTGGCAGCTGAGCCGCCAGGCAGAGCCATTCCGCGCAGGGCCGAATTTGCCTCCCCATGTCTCAGCTTGCGGAGAAGAGGCTCCAAAGCCAGGACATAAAGCAGGGGCGACAGCGGACAACCCTGACGAACCGACCGAGAGATAACAAAGGGTTTCGAGCGCTTTCCGTTCACTTGCACGACAGCCATGGGCTGCCGATACATTATGGAGATCCACTTGCAAAAGTCCGGTTTAAAACCGGCGGCCTCTAAGACAGATGCCAGGAAACGATGGTCGACCCTATCGAAAGCTTTGGACTGATCTAAGTTTATCAGCGCGGCTTCTGTGTCGTCATCTATTCCCCCCTCTAGGATCATGCGGATCAGGTGCAAGTTGTTCTGAATCGATCTCCCCTTCACAGCGTAGTTCTGTTCTGGTTCAACCAACTCGTCGATAACAACCTGCAGCCGATTCGACAGGACCTTGGCCAAAATCTTCAACTCTGTGTTTAGCAGAGTTATGGGCCTGTAGTCATCTAACTCTTCCCCTCCATGCCCGTCACCTTTCTTCAGCAATGTGATCACTCCCTTGGTCACCTGCCCTGGGATGGATCCCTGAGCAAACCAATGGTTGAACATATCCGTCAGAAGAGGCAGAAACATGGGCGACAGCCTCAAGTACAGTTCGTATGGCAGACCATCAAGTCCTGGCGATCTGTCACAGCTGACCTGCTTCAGCGCAGTAAAGACCTCCTGCTCCGTCACCCGGCCCTCGCAACCAGCCGCTCTAGCCGCCTCGAGGCGGGGAGAGTCGGCCAAATAGTCGCTAAACTCAAGGACCGGAAGATCGGGCTGCTGCGTAAAACGCTCCTCGAAATGTTCTCGAAACCCCTCGCAGATCTCCCGAGTCGATTCCAGGGTGCGTCCATTCGGATGTTTGATTTTTGCAATATATTTGTCCGAGCCACGCCTAGAAACCTCACGGCGCACGTCTGCATCAGAATTGACTGCTTCGTTGCCTATCTTTCTAAGCCTAGCTCTAACTACTTGGCCTTCGTAACGCTCGCTAGTCTCGCGTAGAAGGTCCTGCTTAGCTAGTTCCTGACTAACCCTATCACCCTCCCCGGTAGCCTGGGCTAGTTTCTGCTCTAGCTTCTTCTTCGTCTTGGCCTTATCTAGTGCGAGGCGCTGGGCATACTTGACGGAGAAGCTTCTGATCTTGGCTTTGAGACCTAACCACCACTTACTCCCGGTAACCGCCCCCACTAGTGCCTTTTTAATCAATTCTCTTAACTGATCTTGGAAGTCTTGTCTCTCCAGAAGAGAGGTGTTTAACTTCCAGTACCCCGCTAACTTAGGCCTATTTCCTAGCTTCAGCCGGGCCATAACTAATTTATGGTCCGTCTGGCCTAGCCAAGTGAACGTGGGACAAGATAAGAAGTCTACTTCGCCTCTCCTAACTAACATCCTGTCCAAATAAGTATTTGGATAGGAGGAAACACTATTGGTCCACGTCCACATCTCCCGCCCTGGATGCTCGACCCGAAACCTGTCGACCAGACCGCATCTAGCCATCAGATCAGCCAGGCTGGACTCGCACCTCTCCGATCCTCTAGCTCCGCCTCCTACCTTATCTATGTCGGGGTCTAAGATGGAATTCCAATCCCCCATTAGCACTACCCGCTTCCGACAATCTACAAACGCGTCAAGCTGACTGAAGAATGAGACCCTCTCACGAGCGGTGCTGGGCGCATGAACCGCAATCACCCGAAACACAGAATCTTTTACGGCAACATCGGCCACAACCAGCCTACCCACTGCATCTCTATGGACAACGTCGACCGTCGCCGACAGGGTACGTTTAACCAGCACGGAAACTCCCTTCCCCCGCGGGCTGCCATATGCTGAGAAAACCTCAAAGTCTCGGGCCAGCACCTGACAGTCCACAGAGGAAACGAAATGCGTCTCCTGAATCGCAGCGACATCCACTCCCAGGGACAAGAGGTCGTGCCGGAGGCGAGCCGCCCGGCCCGATGATCTCAAGCCCCTCGCATTCAGACTAGCCAAATTCAAAGCCATGGTACCTACCTTAAGGTGTGTTACACTCAGCTCCGAAGTCAGCCGGGGAAAGGACACCGACGTTGTGTGCAATGCTCAAGGTGGTCAGGTTTTTCATGTCCTGACCTTCTCTCACAATGCCGCCGACATCCAAAGGGTAGGTCAATTTAAGGGCCCTATAGAGTGACGGATGGACCAACACTGGGACCCTTCCCTTGCATTGTTTTGACAGTTCATCAAGAGAAGGGTCATTTTTTTTTAACCAGTTCAATTCCCGGAAACGCCCCTTCAGCGGCCTGCAGCCTTGTCCACAAGTTGGTCTTGCAGGCCTCTGGAGTTCTGACAAAGGTTATTAGGAGTGGGGCGTCCGGGAAATTTGAGGGGATATTTACATCTTTCCCCTCTATCTGTTTGTAATCGAGCAGAGGTTTTAAGTTTTTCCTCTGCCGATGGGAAATGTCTGTGGCCACAGATAGAGGGTCTACATAACATAGTTCCTCAGGGGCAAGGACCTTTGGTCTGCAAGAGGCAGAGGAGTCTCTCCTCTCCCTCGGTTCATTCTTTTCATTTTCTTTTTGGGGTAGTGGCTCAGTTTGCCTTGGTGTGGGGACGGGTGTTTGTGTGGTGCCTGGTGTTGGTGTTGGTGTTGGTGCAGTGTTTGGTGTTGGTGCGGTGTCTGGTGTTGGTGTTGGTGCGGTGTCTGGTGTTGGTGTGGTGTCTCGTGTTGGTGCGGTGTCTGGTGTTAGTGCGGTGTCTGGTGTTGGTGCGGTGTCTGGTGTTGTTGCAGTGTGTGGTTTGGGGGTGGAAGTGGATTTTGTTGTTAGGGGTGGTGTATGTTCACAGGGAGTGGGGGCCACCTTTTCTTCCTCTTTTCTTCTTTTGTTTTTCTTTTTCATTCTTTCGAATGAACCGGGGAGAGGTGAGGTTGAGTTCCTCTCCCTCTCACTTGCGGATTCATCCTCAGAGGAGCAGTCTTTTCTCCGCTTGATCCCCGTCTCGATTGGTGTGGGGACCGTTGGTTGTGTCTGCTCCTCTATTTGCTGCTGCAGCTGTTTTTGTTGTTGCTGCTCTCGCTGGTGTCGTTGCTGCTGCTGCTTCTGCTGCACTTGCTGATTTTGCTGTTGCAGTAGTTGCTGCTGCAGTTGTTTCCGCGGCATTGGCTGCGGTGGCTGTTGTTGTTTCTGCATTTGCAGAGGCTCCTGCCTCGATTTTTGGGCTGGTGGTGGGACGGTGGCAGAAGGGATTAAGTGTTTCCGCTTTTGTCTCACTACCGTGCTCCATTCTTCCCCCTTGGCATCCTGGGTGGTTTGAGTTTTCCTTGGAGCTGGGGTTGGTGCTGCAGTTGCAGGGGTTGTTGCCGCCTGTTTTGGTGCGGGCGTTGTCTCAGTGGATGTGACCGCCTTTTGGGTTATTGGATTAGGGGTTACCCTTTGGGGGCAACTCCTAGCCATGTGGCCCTGCTTTTGGCAGAACCAACAGTGTGGACGACGGCCCTCCACCACTACCGTTATGCTGGCGTCTTTGTATGTCAGCAGCGGTGGTATTGCCTGAAAACCTTTCCTCTTCAGCCTCATTGCTATTGTGTAGCAGCCCAGGTGAGTCCCAGTTTTTGACCGTATTGGGGTCACCTGTTCTACCTCACCGTACTGGTATTTGGGTTGGCACATTAAATACCTGCACCCGAGTCCTTCTCTTGCCCTGGTATTCAGGTGTTAGTTTGACTCTCCCATGCTTTATTTCTTGGAGGGAGAGTCTCTCTGCATCTTCCTTGGTGGGTAGGAGGATGTCCCACATGGCGTAGCTCCTCTGGTACAGGTATAATACCGGGATATTTAGCTTATGTAGGAGCCCTGCCATGTCTTCCTTTTTCATCCCTAGGAGGCGGTTTTCCGGCATATCCGAGATGATGAGGGAGAGCACTCTGTCTTCGATTGCCTCCCAAGCGCCTGGCACTTGTTTAATTTCTGCCCCCTCTATGTATTGTCTGTACTTGGTCAAGTACAAGTCTTTATACTCTTGAGGGGACAGTTGCTTCTCTACAGTCTTCCCCCATGCCAACCCTCTTGTTGGTGTTGGATCTTTGGTGAGGTTGGACTGTTTTTGCTGTTCCTTGGCGGAAGGGTTGCTATTTTGAGGGGCATTTCCCTTTCCGCTTTCCTTTGGGACCGACTCTCCCTGCTCTATACTTCTTCCAGGAAATACTTCCCTTTTTGGGGAGTCGGCCTCCTGGGGAGCATTGTCCTTGGGAGCTTTTGCCCCTTTTGTTTTGGGGAGGTTTAGGCTGTATGCCCCCTCGTTTTCTTGATTTGCTCCCCTTTTGGGGCAGTAGCCCTCCTGGGGAGCACTGTCTCTCTTATCGTCCTTTGGGGCTACTGCCTCTTGATTTTTGTTGTCAGAGCGGGATGCCCTGTCCAACATTGTTTTTTCTCCCCTTTGTGGGGAGTCGCCCTCTTGGGGAGCTGCTGGTGAGTTTTCTCCCTTCTGGGGGGCGTCCTTCGGTTTCGTGTCCGGGCGGTATGCCCCGTTGCTTTTTGCTTCCCCTGTTGGGGAGCCGTCCTCTTGGGGAGCAGTTTTTCTTGTGGTAGCCTCCTGGCTGGGGGTATCTGTATTGGTGGTCCCCGGGCTGGGGGTGTCCATTTTTGAAAAAAGCTCTCTCTCTTCTGTATAATTCACCAAAATGAGTGACGTGGAGTCGGCGTCCAAATTGGGAGCCGACTTTGGCGCCAAAAAGAAGTGGCGCCAAAGGCGGCAACAGGGGAGATAGAACTGAGAGAGGGAGTGGGAGATTAGTGGAGGGAAGAGAGAAAGTGTTTCCGACCCTCCCTCGCGGGAAGGTCGTAAATTATCAGCTCGGATCCCCCCCCGTGGGGGAGGGGGGAGAGCAGAGAAAGACAGACAAAGTGGGGGTGCGGACAGAACGCTACCCAACAAGCTCTCCGGGCACGAGAATGTGTCGCCAGAACACGACTGCCTATCGCTGTGTATGTATCAGAGAACAGATACTACACTTTGATCTTTGCACCCCCGTGCCGCCGAAGCGGTTTGGGGGTGAGGGGGACCTGGGTTTATCTATTTGCTTCCCCACTGAGCAAATTAGGCACAAGGCCGTTTTTTTATGTGGAGATGGAGGGAGGGAGGAGGGAAAGGGGGATCCTGCTCCCGAGAGGTGGGAAATGGGAGCTGGATGGTAACTGTGGTCGTAGGGTGATCCCTACCTTGACCAAGTTCGGATATGTGGGGTTACCCCCACATATGGTCTTTGCTAGTCATAGCTCATAGCTGGTCTTTGCTAGTCTTAGCTTTGCAGTATCTGTCGGAACAGATGGTGTTTATTTGCTCCCCCACTGAGCAAATTAGGCACAAGGCCGTTTTTAATGTGAGGTAAAAACCAGCTCCCCTAAAAGGGGTCACTCTGGTTACCAAAAATAATAATTGTCCCAGTATAGAGGGTTTCCCCTCCATTGACTGGTACAAATTATCTTAAGTGCAGTATCTGCCGGAACAGATACTACACTTTGATCTTTGCACCCCCGTGCCGCCGAAGCGGTTGGGGGTGAGTGGGAATATTTATTTGCTTCCCCACTGAGCAAATTAGGCAGGAGGCCGTTTTTAATGTGGAGATAGGGGGAAGGAGGAGGGAAAGAGGGGATCCAGCTCCCCAGAGGAGGGAAGTGGGGGCTGGATTAGGAACTGTTGGTATGAAGGGTTGCCCCTTCAGTGACCAAGGTCAGATATGTGGGGTTACCCCCACATATGGTCTTTGCTAGTCATAGCTGGTCTTTGCTAGTCTTAGCTTGCAGCATCTGTCGGAACAGATACTACACTTTGAGATATTAAATCTTTTATTCATGTTAAAAAAATACAGTAAAATTAACGGTGAACAAAAAACTTAGGCACATGGCCAACTCAAAAGGGGGGATTTTGGGGGTCGTTGGTCATCCTTGTCGCTCCAGAACTAAACAAAGTCAAAAGTTTCTCCCAGCTAGTATCTTCTTTCACCATAATACCGCATTCACCCTTTCATCTTGGGGGACGTCCTATTAACTCCCAATTTTTAAAACATTTTTTATTGACGTGTAAAAACAAAAAAGATAACAATAAAATGGTAACAATAATTCATTTGTGTCGAGGGAGGGGGAAGAAAAAACAAAAGGTGATTAGTAGGACCCTCCCAACCCCGTCTAGTTGATAGACTGCCCGTTCCACTAGGTTTGTAAAAGGAACCTCGCTTCTGCGGGTCAGTCTCTAGGTGGGGATGCCCTCTAGATGGGGGTGAATGGAGAAAAGAAAATTTTGTGGGTAAGGGATGGAGGTTAGTTTGTATTTCTTTTTCTCCAAGATGGGTAAAATTTAGAGGAAGGGGTGAAAAACAAAAATTGCAGGTAAGAGGGGATGGGGATCTTGGAGGCTTCCTAATCGGGGAGGGATGGAACACACACTCAGCTAGCTGAGAGACTACTTGTTTAATTTAACTTTACAGAACTGCGCGTTCCACACCTAGGCGGGGAACACGTATTCGAATTTGGCTCCTCTTCGTACACACAGACTTGCCACATGTATCCATCTTCTGTCAAATGCCGCGCGATGCAGCCTTCTTCTATCACATCTGATCTTCACCCGTAGTTGGTGTTTAAAGAACGCGATCAGATCTTGATCAGAAAAAGACAACACCCCCCGGCAACCTTGCAGACGCGACGTCCAAATCACCATTCTCGCCACGGCCAGAATCGTAACGTAGACCATTTGTCTTTCCCGGTCCCACGGCGGCCTCACGTTGTCCACAACATTGGATACAGTAATTGGGCGAGGATGCTCAGGATCGATGCGAGCCGTCACCCCACTGACATACGACCAGTACTGGCGGAGTTCGCGGCAATCAAAGAAAGCGTGATCCGTAGTTTCCACAGCCGTTGTCCCACAACGGGGACAATCGGGCGACTCCAGAAACCCAGAACTGCATTGTATGTTGTTGAGTGGAAGTGCATTTCGGGCCAATCGCCAGGTCAGAGAGAACTCCGAATTGTTCAGATGACTCGAACCTGGCGCCCAGCTCCACGCGGAGCGGATCTCACTCTGCTGCCACCCCAAACGCGCGCATAGCGGGTCGTCAGCGGCCTCCCTCACTAGATCCCTGTGGAGTTCCCTACGGGTAGCAGTCACAAGGTCACTGGACCTTGGTAGTCGTTTTAGCGCGGCTCGGCACTCTTTCATGTAGGCAGATTCTCCCCGCGGCCTGCGACGGCTCTCGATGGAAGGGTCGAGAACGAGGTCGGGGAAGGCGGCAGTAACCACGGGGTGCCACGGTTGGTCCTCCTGCATATAGTTGCTCAGGAAGGCCAGTCTCTCAGCATCTCGATGACACTTCAAGTCCGGCATTCCCAAGCCTCCCTCACACGGACGTTGAATACAGACCTGTCTGCTCACCCAGTGTCTTCCTCTGTCCCAAAGGAGCGAGGACAAGAGTTCGACGAGAGCTTTTAGGTGTTGTGCAGGCAGGGGAAGTACGGCCAGTCGGTAAAGGATGAGAGGAAAGACGTAAGTGGCGCACGCCTCAGCTCTACCCTTTAAGGAAAGTTTCCTAGGAAGCCACGAACTGACTGCAGCCTCCACCTTTGACCGTACCTCCAACCAATTCTTGTCAAGCTGGAGACCCGGTCCGAACCACACGCCGAGGATCCGGACCGGGCCATCTGTCCAGCTGAAGGGCGCAGGGAGGTTTGCGTTGCCACTCCATGCGCCCAACCGCAGTCCTACCGACTTGTTGCGGTTTATCTTGGCCCCTGTAATTCTTTCGTACTGTGTGAGTGCCTCCGACACGACCTCAATGTCTCTGGAGCCCGACACGAAGATCGTGACATCATCGGCGAACGCGGATACCTTGGCAGCTGAGCCGCCAGGCAGAGCCATTCCGCGCAGGGCCGAATTTGCCTCCCCATGTCTCAGCTTGCGGAGAAGAGGCTCCAAAGCCAGGACATAAAGCAGGGGCGACAGCGGACAACCCTGACGAACCGACCGAGAGATAACAAAGGGTTTCGAGCGCTTTCCGTTCACTTGCACGACAGCCATGGGCTGCCGATACATTATGGAGATCCACTTGCAAAAGTCCGGTTTAAAACCGGCGGCCTCTAAGACAGATGCCAGGAAACGATGGTCGACCCTATCGAAAGCTTTGGACTGATCTAAGTTTATCAGCGCGGCTTCTGTGTCGTCATCTATTCCCCCCTCTAGGATCATGCGGATCAGGTGCAAGTTGTTCTGAATCGATCTCCCCTTCACAGCGTAGTTCTGTTCTGGTTCAACCAACTCGTCGATAACAACCTGCAGCCGATTCGACAGGACCTTGGCCAAAATCTTCAACTCTGTGTTTAGCAGAGTTATGGGCCTGTAGTCATCTAACTCTTCCCCTCCATGCCCGTCACCTTTCTTCAGCAATGTGATCACTCCCTTGGTCACCTGCCCTGGGATGGATCCCTGAGCAAACCAATGGTTGAACATATCCGTCAGAAGAGGCAGAAACATGGGCGACAGCCTCAAGTACAGTTCGTATGGCAGACCATCAAGTCCTGGCGATCTGTCACAGCTGACCTGCTTCAGCGCAGTAAAGACCTCCTGCTCCGTCACCCGGCCCTCGCAACCAGCCGCTCTAGCCGCCTCGAGGCGGGGAGAGTCGGCCAAATAGTCGCTAAACTCAAGGACCGGAAGATCGGGCTGCTGCGTAAAACGCTCCTCGAAATGTTCTCGAAACCCCTCGCAGATCTCCCGAGTCGATTCCAGGGTGCGTCCATTCGGATGTTTGATTTTTGCAATATATTTGTCCGAGCCACGCCTAGAAACCTCACGGCGCACGTCTGCATCAGAATTGACTGCTTCGTTGCCTATCTTTCTAAGCCTAGCTCTAACTACTTGGCCTTCGTAACGCTCGCTAGTCTCGCGTAGAAGGTCCTGCTTAGCTAGTTCCTGACTAACCCTATCACCCTCCCCCGTAGCCTGGGCTAGTTTCTGCTCTAGCTTCTTCTTCGTCTTGGCCTTATCTAGTGCGAGGCGCTGGGCATACTTGACGGAGAAGCTTCTGATCTTGGCTTTGAGACCTAACCACCACTTACTCCCGGTAACCGCCCCCACTAGTGCCTTTTTAATCAATTCTCTTAACTGATCTTGGAAGTCTTGTCTCTCCAGAAGGGAGGTGTTTAACTTCCAGTACCCCGCTAACTTAGGCCTATTTCCTAGCTTCAGCCGGGCCATAACTAATTTATGGTCCGTCTGGCCTAGCCAAGTGAACGTGGGACAAGATAAGAAGTCTACTTCGCCTCTCCTAACTAACATCCTGTCCAAATAAGTATTTGGATAGGAGGAAACACTATTGGTCCACGTCCACATCTCCCGCCCTGGATGCTCGACCCGAAACCTGTCGACCAGACCGCATCTAGCCATCAGATCAGCCAGGCTGGACTCGCACCTCTCCGATCCTCTAGCTCCGCCTCCTACCTTATCTATGTCGGGGTCTAAGATGGAATTCCAATCCCCCATTAGCACTACCCGCTTCCGACAATCTACAAACGCGTCAAGCTGACTGAAGAATGAGACCCTCTCACGAGCGGTGCTGGGCGCATGAACCGCAATCACCCGAAACACAGAATCTTTTACGGCAACATCGGCCACAACCAGCCTACCCACTGCATCTCTATGGACAACGTCGACCGTCGCCGACAGGGTACGTTTAACCAGCACGGAAACTCCCTTCCCCCGCGGGCTGCCATATGCTGAGAAAACCTCAAAGTCTCGGGCCAGCACCTGACAGTCCACAGAGGAAACGAAATGCGTCTCCTGAATCGCAGCGACATCCACTCCCAGGGACAAGAGGTCGTGCCGGAGGCGAGCCGCCCGGCCCGATGATCTCAAGCCCCTCGCATTCAGACTAGCCAAATTCAAAGCCATGGTACCTACCTTAAGGTGTGTTACACTCAGCTCCGAAGTCAGCCGGGGAAAGGACACCGACGTTGTGTGCAATGCTCAAGGTGGTCAGGTTTTTCATGTCCTGACCTTCTCTCACAATGCCGCCGACATCCAAAGGGTAGGTCAATTTAAGGGCCCTATAGAGTGACGGATGGACCAACACTGGGACCCTTCCCTTGCATTGTTTTGACAGTTCATCAAGAGAAGGGTCATTTTTTTTAACCAGTTCAATTCCCGGAAACGCCCCTTCAGCGGCCTGCAGCCTTGTCCACAAGTTGGTCTTGCAGGCCTCTGGAGTTCTGACAAAGGTAATTAGGAGTGGGGCGTCCGGGAAATTTGAGGGGATATTTACATCTTTCCCCTCTATCTGTTTGTAATCGAGCAGAGGTTTTAAGTTTTTCCTCTGCCGATGGGAAATGTCTGTGGCCACAGATAGAGGGTCTACATAACATAGTTCCTCAGGGGCAAGGACCTTTGGTCTGCAAGAGGCAGAGGAGTCTCTCCTCTCCCTCGGTTCATTCTTTTCATTTTCTTTTTGGGGTAGTGGCTCAGTTTGCCTTGGTGTGGGGACGGGTGTTTGTGTGGTGCCTGGTGTTGGTGTTGGTGTTGGTGCAGTGTTTGGTGTTGGTGCGGTGTCTGGTGTTGGTGTTGGTGCGGTGTCTGGTGTTGGTGTGGTGTCTCGTGTTGGTGCGGTGTCTGGTGTTAGTGCGGTGTCTGGTGTTGGTGCGGTGTCTGGTGTTGTTGCAGTGTGTGGTTTGGGGGTGGAAGTGGATTTTGTTGTTAGGGGTGGTGTATGTTCACAGGGAGTGGGGGCCACCTTTTCTTCCTCTTTTCTTCTTTTGTTTTTCTTTTTCATTCTTTCGAATGAACCGGGGAGAGGTGAGGTTGAGTTCCTCTCCCTCTCACTTGCGGATTCATCCTCAGAGGAGCAGTCTTTTCTCCGCTTGATCCCCGTCTCGATTGGTGTGGGGACCGTTGGTTGTGTCTGCTCCTCTATTTGCTGCTGCAGCTGTTTTTGTTGTTGCTGCTCTCGCTGGTGTCGTTGCTGCTGCTGCTTCTGCTGCACTTGCTGATTTTGCTGTTGCAGTAGTTGCTGCTGCAGTTGTTTCCGCGGCATTGGCTGCGGTGGCTGTTGTTGTTTCTGCATTTGCAGAGGCTCCTGCCTCGATTTTTGGGCTGGTGGTGGGACGGTGGCAGAAGGGATTAAGTGTTTCCGCTTTTGTCTCACTACCGTGCTCCATTCTTCCCCCTTGGCATCCTGGGTGGTTTGAGTTTTCCTTGGAGCTGGGGTTGGTGCTGCAGTTGCAGGGGTTGTTGCCGCCTGTTTTGGTGCGGGCGTTGTCTCAGTGGATGTGACCGCCTTTTGGGTTATTGGATTAGGGGTTACCCTTTGGGGGCAACTCCTAGCCATGTGGCCCTGCTTTTGGCAGAACCAACAGTGTGGACGACGGCCCTCCACCACTACCGTTATGCTGGCGTCTTTGTATGTCAGCAGCGGTGGTATTGCCTGAAAACCTTTCCTCTTCAGCCTCATTGCTATTGTGTAGCAGCCCAGGTGAGTCCCAGTTTTTGACCGTATTGGGGTCACCTGTTCTACCTCACCGTACTGGCTGAAGAGGCATCCTAATACTTCCGCAGGTATTTGGGTTGGCACATTAAATACCTGCACCCGAGTCCTTCTCTTGCCCTGGTATTCAGGTGTTAGTTTGACTCTCCCATGCTTTATTTCTTGGAGGGAGAGTCTCTCTGCATCTTCCTTGGTGGGTAGGAGGATGTCCCACATGGCGTAGCTCCTCTGGTACAGGTATAATACCGGGATATTTAGCTTATGTAGGAGCCCTGCCATGTCTTCCTTTTTCATCCCTAGGAGGCGGTTTTCCGGCATATCCGAGATGATGAGGGAGAGCACTCTGTCTTCGATTGCCTCCCAAGCGCCTGGCACTTGTTTAATTTCTGCCCCCTCTATGTATTGTCTGTACTTGGTCAAGTACAAGTCTTTATACTCTTGAGGGGACAGTTGCTTCTCTACAGTCTTCCCCCATGCCAACCCTCTTGTTGGTGTTGGATCTTTGGTGAGGTTGGACTGTTTTTGCTGTTCCTTGGCGGAAGGGTTGCTATTTTGAGGGGCATTTCCCTTTCCGCTTTCCTTTGGGACCGACTCTCCCTGCTCTATACTTCTTCCAGGAAATACTTCCCTTTTTGGGGAGTCGGCCTCCTGGGGAGCATTGTCCTTGGGAGCTTTTGCCCCTTTTGTTTTGGGGAGGTTTAGGCTGTATGCCCCCTCGTTTTCTTGATTTGCTCCCCTTTTGGGGCAGTAGCCCTCCTGGGGAGCACTGTCTCTCTTATCGTCCTTTGGGGCTACTGCCTCTTGATTTTTGTTGTCAGAGCGGGATGCCCTGTCCAACATTGTTTTTTCTCCCCTTTGTGGGGAGTCGCCCTCTTGGGGAGCTGCTGGTGAGTTTTCTCCCTTCTGGGGGGCGTCCTTCGGTTTCGTGTCCGGGCGGTATGCCCCGTTGCTTTTTGCTTCCCCTGTTGGGGAGCCGTCCTCTTGGGGAGCAGTTTTTCTTGTGGTAGCCTCCTGGCTGGGGGTATCTGTATTGGTGGTCCCCGGGCTGGGGGTGTCCATTTTTGAAAAAAGCTCTCTCTCTTCTGTATAATTCACCAAAATGAGTGACGTGGAGTCGGCGTCCAAATTGGGAGCCGACTTTGGCGCCAAAAAGAAGTGGCGCCAAAGGCGGCAACAGGGGAGATAGAACTGAGAGAGGGAGTGGGAGGTTAGTGGAGGGAAGAGAGAAAGTGTTTCCGACCCTCCCTCGCGGGAAGGTCGTAAATTATCAGCTCGGATCCCCCCCCGTGGGGGAGGGGGGAGAGCAGAGAAAGACAGACAAAGTGGGGGTGCGGACAGAACGCTACCCAACAAGCTCTCCGGGCACGAGAATGTGTCGCCAGAACACGACTGCCTATCGCTGTGTATGTATCAGAGAACAGATACTACACTTTGAGATATTAAATCTTTTATTCATGTTAAAAAATACAGTAAAATTAACGGTGAACAAAAAACTTAGGCACATGGCCAACTCAAAAGGGGGGATTTTGGGGGTCGTTGGTCATCCTTGTCGCTCCAGAACTAAACAAAGTCAAAAGTTTCTCCCAGCTAGTATCTTCTTTCACCATAATACCGCATTCACCCTTTCATCTTGGGGGACGTCCTAGTAACTCCCAATTTTTAAAACATTTTTTATTGACGTGTAAAAACAAAAAAGATAACAATAAAATGGTAACAATAATTCATTTGTGTCGAGGGAGGGGGAAGAAAAAACAAAAGGTGATTAGTAGGACCCTCCCAACCCCGTCTAGTTGATAGACTGCCCGTTCCACTAGGTTTGTAAAAGGAACCTCGCTTCTGCGGGTCAGTCTCTAGGTGGGGATGCCCTCTAGATGGGGGTGAATGGAGAAAAGAAAATTTTGTGGGTAAGGGATGGAGGTTAGTTTGTATTTCTTTTTCTCCAAGATGGGTAAAATTTAGAGGAAGGGGTGAAAAACAAAAATTGCAGGTAAGAGGGGATGGGGATCTTGGAGGCTTCCTAATCGGGGAGGGATGGAACACACACTCAGCTAGCTGAGAGACTACTTGTTTAATTTAACTTTACAGAACTGCGCGTTCCACACCTAGGCGGGGAACACGTATTCGAATTTGGCTCCTCTTCGTACACACAGACTTGCCACATGTATCCATCTTCTGTCAAATGCCGCGCGATGCAGCCTTCTTCTATCACATCTGATCTTCACCCGTAGTTGGTGTTTAAAGAACGCGATCAGATCTTGATCAGAAAAAGACAACACCCCCCGGCAACCTTGCAGACGCGACGTCCAAATCACCATTCTCGCCACGGCCAGAATCGTAACGTAGACCATTTGTCTTTCCTGGTCCCACGGCGGCCTCACGTTGTCCACAACATTGGATACAGTAATTGGGCGAGGATGCTCAGGATCGATGCGAGCCGTCACCCCACTGACATACGACCAGTACTGGCGGAGTTCGCGGCAATCAAAGAAAGCGTGATCCGTAGTTTCCACAGCCGTTGTCCCACAACGGGGACAATCGGGCGACTCCAGAAACCCAGAACTGCATTGTATGTTGTTGAGTGGAAGTGCATTTCGGGCCAATCGCCAGGTCAGAGAGAACTCCGAATTGTTCAGATGACTCGAACCTGGCGCCCAGCTCCACGCGGAGCGGATCTCACTCTGCTGCCACCCCAAACGCGCGCATAGCGGGTCGTCAGCGGCCTCCCTCACTAGATCCCTGTGGAGTTCCCTACGGGTAGCAGTCACAAGGTCACTGGACCTTGGTAGTCGTTTTAGCGCGGCTCGGCACTCTTTCATGTAGGCAGATTCTCCCCGCGGCCTGCGACGGCTCTCGATGGAAGGGTCGAGAACGAGGTCGGGGAAGGCGGCAGTAACCACGGGGTGCCACGGTTGGTCCTCCTGCATATAGTTGCTCAGGAAGGCCAGTCTCTCAGCATCTCGATGACACTTCAAGTCCGGCATTCCCAAGCCTCCCTCACACGGACGTTGAATACAGACCTGTCTGCTCACCCAGTGTCTTCCTCTGTCCCAAAGGAGCGAGGACAAGAGTTCGACGAGAGCTTTTAGGTGTTGTGCAGGCAGGGGAAGTACGGCCAGTCGGTAAAGGATGAGAGGAAAGACGTAAGTGGCGCACGCCTCAGCTCTACCCTTTAAGGAAAGTTTCCTAGGAAGCCACGAACTGACTGCAGCCTCCACCTTTGACCGTACCTCCAACCAATTCTTGTCAAGCTGGAGACCCGGTCCGAACCACACGCCGAGGATCCGGACCGGGCCATCTGTCCAGCTGAAGGGCGCAGGGAGGTTTGCGTTGCCACTCCATGCGCCCAACCGCAGTCCTACCGACTTGTTGCGGTTTATCTTGGCCCCTGTAATTCTTTCGTACTGTGTGAGTGCCTCCGACACGACCTCAATGTCTCTGGAGCCCGACACGAAGATCGTGACATCATCGGCGAACGCGGATACCTTGGCAGCTGAGCCGCCAGGCAGAGCCATTCCGCGCAGGGCCGAATTTGCCTCCCCATGTCTCAGCTTGCGGAGAAGAGGCTCCAAAGCCAGGACATAAAGCAGGGGCGACAGCGGACAACCCTGACGAACCGACCGAGAGATAACAAAGGGTTTCGAGCACTTTCCGTTCACTTGCACGACAGCCATGGGCTGCCGATACATTATGGAGATCCACTTGCAAAAGTCCGGTTTAAAACCGGCGGCCTCTAAGACAGATGCCAGGAAACGATGGTCGACCCTATCGAAAGCTTTGGACTGATCTAAGTTTATCAGCGCGGCTTCTGTGTCGTCATCTATTCCCCCCTCTAGGATCATGCGGATCAGGTGCAAGTTGTTCTGAATCGATCTCCCCTTCACAGCGTAGTTCTGTTCTGGTTCAACCAACTCGTCGATAACAACCTGCAGCCGATTCGACAGGACCTTGGCCAAAATCTTCAACTCTGTGTTTAGCAGAGTTATGGGCCTGTAGTCATCTAACTCTTCCCCTCCATGCCCGTCACCTTTCTTCAGCAATGTGATCACTCCCTTGGTCACCTGCCCTGGGATGGATCCCTGAGCAAACCAATGGTTGAACATATCCGTCAGAAGAGGCAGAAACATGGGCGACAGCCTCAAGTACAGTTCGTATGGCAGACCATCAAGTCCTGGCGATCTGTCACAGCTGACCTGCTTCAGCGCAGTAAAGACCTCCTGCTCCGTCACCCGGCCCTCGCAACCAGCCGCTCTAGCCGCCTCGAGGCGGGGAGAGTCGGCCAAATAGTCGCTAAACTCAAGGACCGGAAGATCGGGCTGCTGCGTAAAACGCTCCTCGAAATGTTCTCGAAACCCCTCGCAGATCTCCCGAGTCGATTCCAGGGTGCGTCCATTCGGATGTTTGATTTTTGCAATATATTTGTCCGAGCCACGCCTAGAAACCTCACGGCGCACGTCTGCATCAGAATTGACTGCTTCGTTGCCTATCTTTCTAAGCCTAGCTCTAACTACTTGGCCTTCGTAACGCTCGCTAGTCTCGCGTAGAAGGTCCTGCTTAGCTAGTTCCTGACTAACCCTATCACCCTCCCCGGTAGCCTGGGCTAGTTTCTGCTCTAGCTTCTTCTTCGTCTTGGCCTTATCTAGTGCGAGGCGCTGGGCATACTTGACGGAGAAGCTTCTGATCTTGGCTTTGAGACCTAACCACCACTTACTCCCGGTAACCGCCCCCACTAGTGCCTTTTTAATCAATTCTCTTAACTGATCTTGGAAGTCTTGTCTCTCCAGAAGGGAGGTGTTTAACTTCCAGTACCCCGCTAACTTAGGCCTATTTCCTAGCTTCAGCCGGGCCATAACTAATTTATGGTCCGTCTGGCCTAGCCAAGTGAACGTGGGACAAGATAAGAAGTCTACTTCGCCTCTCCTAACTAACATCCTGTCCAAATAAGTATTTGGATAGGAGGAAACACTATTGGTCCACGTCCACATCTCCCGCCCTGGATGCTCGACCCGAAACCTGTCGACCAGACCGCATCTAGCCATCAGATCAGCCAGGCTGGACTCGCACCTCTCCGATCCTCTAGCTCCGCCTCCTACCTTATCTATGTCGGGGTCTAAGATGGAATTCCAATCCCCCATTAGCACTACCCGCTTCCGACAATCTACAAACGCGTCAAGCTGACTGAAGAATGAGACCCTCTCACGAGCGGTGCTGGGCGCATGAACCGCAATCACCCGAAACACAGAATCTTTTACGGCAACATCGGCCACAACCAGCCTACCCACTGCATCTCTATGGACAACGTCGACCGTCGCCGACAGGGTACGTTTAACCAGCACGGAAACTCCCTTCCCCCGCGGGCTGCCATATGCTGAGAAAACCTCAAAGTCTCGGGCCAGCACCTGACAGTCCACAGAGGAAACGAAATGCGTCTCCTGAATCGCAGCGACATCCACTCCCAGGGACAAGAGGTCGTGCCGGAGGCGAGCCGCCCGGCCCGATGATCTCAAGCCCCTCGCATTCAGACTAGCCAAATTCAAAGCCATGGTACCTACCTTAAGGTGTGTTACACTCAGCTCCGAAGTCAGCCGGGGAAAGGACACCGACGTTGTGTGCAATGCTCAAGGTGGTCAGGTTTTTCATGTCCTGACCTTCTCTCACAATGCCGCCGACATCCAAAGGGTAGGTCAATTTAAGGGCCCTATAGAGTGACGGATGGACCAACACTGGGACCCTTCCCTTGCATTGTTTTGACAGTTCATCAAGAGAAGGGTCATTTTTTTTTAACCAGTTCAATTCCCGGAAACGCCCCTTCAGCGGCCTGCAGCCTTGTCCACAAGTTGGTCTTGCAGGCCTCTGGAGTTCTGACAAAGGTTATTAGGAGTGGGGCGTCCGGGAAATTTGAGGGGATATTTACATCTTTCCCCTCTATCTGTTTGTAATCGAGCAGAGGTTTTAAGTTTTTCCTCTGCCGATGGGAAATGTCTGTGGCCACAGATAGAGGGTCTACATAACATAGTTCCTCAGGGGCAAGGACCTTTGGTCTGCAAGAGGCAGAGGAGTCTCTCCTCTCCCTCGGTTCATTCTTTTCATTTTCTTTTTGGGGTAGTGGCTCAGTTTGCCTTGGTGTGGGGACGGGTGTTTGTGTGGTGCCTGGTGTTGGTGTTGGTGTTGGTGCAGTGTTTGGTGTTGGTGCGGTGTCTGGTGTTGGTGTTGGTGCGGTGTCTGGTGTTGGTGTGGTGTCTCGTGTTGGTGCGGTGTCTGGTGTTAGTGCGGTGTCTGGTGTTGGTGCGGTGTCTGGTGTTGTTGCAGTGTGTGGTTTGGGGGTGGAAGTGGATTTTGTTGTTAGGGGTGGTGTATGTTCACAGGGAGTGGGGGCCACCTTTTCTTCCTCTTTTCTTCTTTTGTTTTTCTTTTTCATTCTTTCGAATGAACCGGGGAGAGGTGAGGTTGAGTTCCTCTCCCTCTCACTTGCGGATTCATCCTCAGAGGAGCAGTCTTTTCTCCGCTTGATCCCCGTCTCGATTGGTGTGGGGACCGTTGGTTGTGTCTGCTCCTCTATTTGCTGCTGCAGCTGTTTTTGTTGTTGCTGCTCTCGCTGGTGTCGTTGCTGCTGCTGCTTCTGCTGCACTTGCTGATTTTGCTGTTGCAGTAGTTGCTGCTGCAGTTGTTTCCGCGGCATTGGCTGCGGTGGCTGTTGTTGTTTCTGCATTTGCAGAGGCTCCTGCCTCGATTTTTGGGCTGGTGGTGGGACGGTGGCAGAAGGGATTAAGTGTTTCCGCTTTTGTCTCACTACCGTGCTCCATTCTTCCCCCTTGGCATCCTGGGTGGTTTGAGTTTTCCTTGGAGCTGGGGTTGGTGCTGCAGTTGCAGGGGTTGTTGCCGCCTGTTTTGGTGCGGGCGTTGTCTCAGTGGATGTGACCGCCTTTTGGGTTATTGGATTAGGGGTTACCCTTTGGGGGCAACTCCTAGCCATGTGGCCCTGCTTTTGGCAGAACCAACAGTGTGGACGACGGCCCTCCACCACTACCGTTATGCTGGCGTCTTTGTATGTCAGCAGCGGTGGTATTGCCTGAAAACCTTTCCTCTTCAGCCTCATTGCTATTGTGTAGCAGCCCAGGTGAGTCCCAGTTTTTGACCGTATTGGGGTCACCTGTTCTACCTCACCGTACTGGTATTTGGGTTGGCACATTAAATACCTGCACCCGAGTCCTTCTCTTGCCCTGGTATTCAGGTGTTAGTTTGACTCTCCCATGCTTTATTTCTTGGAGGGAGAGTCTCTCTGCATCTTCCTTGGTGGGTAGGAGGATGTCCCACATGGCGTAGCTCCTCTGGTACAGGTATAATACCGGGATATTTAGCTTATGTAGGAGCCCTGCCATGTCTTCCTTTTTCATCCCTAGGAGGCGGTTTTCCGGCATATCCGAGATGATGAGGGAGAGCACTCTGTCTTCGATTGCCTCCCAAGCGCCTGGCACTTGTTTAATTTCTGCCCCCTCTATGTATTGTCTGTACTTGGTCAAGTACAAGTCTTTATACTCTTGAGGGGACAGTTGCTTCTCTACAGTCTTCCCCCATGCCAACCCTCTTGTTGGTGTTGGATCTTTGGTGAGGTTGGACTGTTTTTGCTGTTCCTTGGCGGAAGGGTTGCTATTTTGAGGGGCATTTCCCTTTCCGCTTTCCTTTGGGACCGACTCTCCCTGCTCTATACTTCTTCCAGGAAATACTTCCCTTTTTGGGGAGTCGGCCTCCTGGGGAGCATTGTCCTTGGGAGCTTTTGCCCCTTTTGTTTTGGGGAGGTTTAGGCTGTATGCCCCCTCGTTTTCTTGATTTGCTCCCCTTTTGGGGCAGTAGCCCTCCTGGGGAGCACTGTCTCTCTTATCGTCCTTTGGGGCTACTGCCTCTTGATTTTTGTTGTCAGAGCGGGATGCCCTGTCCAACATTGTTTTTTCTCCCCTTTGTGGGGAGTCGCCCTCTTGGGGAGCTGCTGGTGAGTTTTCTCCCTTCTGGGGGGCGTCCTTCGGTTTCGTGTCCGGGCGGTATGCCCCGTTGCTTTTTGCTTCCCCTGTTGGGGAGCCGTCCTCTTGGGGAGCAGTTTTTCTTGTGGTAGCCTCCTGGCTGGGGGTATCTGTATTGGTGGTCCCCGGGCTGGGGGTGTCCATTTTTGAAAAAAGCTCTCTCTCTTCTGTATAATTCACCAAAATGAGTGACGTGGAGTCGGCGTCCAAATTGGGAGCCGACTTTGGCGCCAAAAAGAAGTGGCGCCAAAGGCGGCAACAGGGGAGATAGAACTGAGAGAGGGAGTGGGAGGTTAGTGGAGGGAAGAGAGAAAGTGTTTCCGACCCTCCCTCGCGGGAAGGTCGTAAATTATCAGCTCGGATCCCCCCCCGTGGGGGAGGGGGGAGAGCAGAGAAAGACAGACAAAGTGGGGGTGCGGACAGAACGCTACCCAACAAGCTCTCCGGGCACGAGAATGTGTCGCCAGAACACGACTGCCTATCGCTGTGTATGTATCAGAGAACAGATACTACACTTTGATCTTTGCACCCCCGTGCCGCCGAAGCGGTTTGGGGGTGAGGGGGACCTGGGTTTATCTATTTGCTTCCCCACTGAGCAAATTAGGCACAAGGCCGTTTTTTTATGTGGAGATGGAGGGAGGGAGGAGGGAAAGGGGGATCCTGCTCCCGAGAGGTGGGAAATGGGAGCTGGATGGTAACTGTGGTCGTAGGGTGATCCCTACCTTGACCAAGTTCGGATATGTGGGGTTACCCCCACATATGGTCTTTGCTAGTCATAGCTCATAGCTGGTCTTTGCTAGTCTTAGCTTTGCAGTATCTGTCGGAACAGATACTACACTTTGATCTTTGCACCCCCGTGCCGCCGAAGCGGTTGGGGGTGAGTGGGAATATTTATTTGCTTCCCCACTGAGCAAATTAGGCAGGAGGCCGTTTTTAATGTGGAGATAGGGGGAAGGAGGAGGGAAAGAGGGGATCCAGCTCCCCAGAGGAGGGAAGTGGGGGCTGGATTAGGAACTGTTGGTATGAAGGGTTGCCCCTTCAGTGACCAAGGTCAGATATGTGGGGTTACCCCCACATATGGTCTTTGCTAGTCATAGCTGGTCTTTGCTAGTCTTAGCTTGCAGCATCTGTCGGAACAGATACTACACTTTGAGATATTAAATCTTTTATTCATGTTAAAAAAATACAGTAAAATTAACGGTGAACAAAAAACTTAGGCACATGGCCAACTCAAAAGGGGGGATTTTGGGGGTCGTTGGTCATCCTTGTCGCTCCAGAACTAAACAAAGTCAAAAGTTTCTCCCAGACAGATACTACACTTTGATCTTTGCACCCCCGTGCCGCCGAAGCGGTTTGGGGGTTCTTGGGACCGGGGTTTATCTATTTGCTTCCCCACTGAGCAAATTAGGCACAAGGCCGTTTTTTTATGTGGAGATGGAGGGAGGGGGGAGGGAAAGGGGGATCCTGCTCCCGAGAGGTGGGAAATGGGAGCTGGATGGTAACTGTGGTCGTAGGGTGATCCCTACCTTGACCAAGTTCGGATATGTGGGGTTACCCCCACATATGGTCTTTGCTAGTCATAGCTGGTCTTTGCTAGTCTTAGCTTGCAGTATCTGTCGGAACAGATGGTGTTTATTTGCTCCCCCACTAAGCAAATTAGGCACAAGGCCGTTTTTAATGTGAGGTAAAAACCAGCTCCCCTAAAAGGGGTCACTCTGGTTACCAAAAATAATAATTGTCCCAGTATAGAGGGTTTCCCCTCCATTGACTGGTACAAATTATCTTAAGTGCAGTATCTGTCGGAACAGATGGTGTTTATTTGCTCCCCCACTGAGCAAATTAGGCACAAGGCCGTTTTTAATGTGAGGTAAAAACCAGCTCCCCTAAAAGTAGGCAAAAAGGGGTCACTCTGGTTACCAAAAATAATAATTGTCCCAGTATAGAGGGTTTCCCCTCCATTGACTGGTACAAATTATCTTAAGTGCAGTATCTGTCGGAACAGATACTACACTTTGATCTTTGCACCCCCGTGCCGCCGAAGCGGTTTGGGGGTTCTTGGGACCGGGGGACGCAGTTGCGAGATTGGTCTCCTTTACTCGAACTTCGTATTGATAAATCCTGTTGGCAGGCGCAGTGGAGGGAGATGTGTCGTCTCTTGGTGTGATGTTATACCAGTAGACAGCCTCCTGTATGGGACAACACATTCTAGTCGCTATTCGTTTCACTGTACGATGACATCGTCCCGCTATGCCATTCCCGGCTGGAGCGTATGCACAACGGAATCGCAAGTGAACTCCCCATTTACATGCAAATGCTTGGAACATATTTCTGCAGAAAGCTGTGTCATTGTCTAAAAGGAGTTCATGCGGCGCGCCACGCTCGAGGAACACTGCCTCCAACTGATGAATCACGCTTGCCGAGTCCTGCCTTGCCAATTTCCTCCAAATGGAGAAACGCGATGGACCACAGTCTGTTAAAGTTAAAAAATGGAAGGTGCCATAATGCGTGATATCCATTCCAATTCTCTGCCAATTCTCGTTAACTTCCAGCTTTCCCTTTTCCCACCTGACTGGCGCTGGGTCAATGGACTGACATTCCTCGCATTTCTGTATGACCGTTCTGACAGTTGCTTTTGTCGTGGTTGGACATCTTTTCCTGACAAAGTAGGTAGTGCGTCGCACCCCCGGATGTCCACTATCTTTGTGAATAGCCATGATTTGACTCTCATCCAGCTCGTCTGTGTGGACCGCGCCTATCACTGGGTCAAGACCGTTTTTCTTTTTCATTGCCTCAAACCACCGCTGTGGCACTCGTGTCAGTCGGTCAGCAATGTTTCGTGCTGATGGAACCAGCGTCACATCCACTGTCAGCCCGTACTCTTTCACGAGCTCCTTAAGAGTGCTTAATCGCCTCCTAATAAGCATCTCGCTTGCTGCTTTGGTGCGTACTCGCGCCTTTCCAGTTAGCGTGTCCGAGACCCAATGGTATACGCAAACAGAATCTGTCTTTATGTGTAGCACCTTGCTCTGCCACTGGAGAGCCAAGTTGATGCCTTTCAATACGGCATCCAGTTCAGCCAAGTTGATATGTTGAGAGTCATCTTCAGGTCGCAGCCAACATGCATCTTCCAGCACAGTTTCACACATCTCAAAGGCTGCCCCAATTGCTAGGGAGCTAGCATCGACCCATACATTCAGCTCTTTGCCGTCCACACACCAATTTCCCTGTGCCGGATCGTTCTGCTGTGCAGATTTTAAGGTTTCGAACATCATACGATGTAGTACGGCGTCCCTTGCTTCATCATCCCAGCCCTTCGTTACCGAACTTACTCTCCTTCTGAGTATTCCGCAAGCCACACGAAGCCAACCGCACACCGGAAAGTGCCCGACAAGTCGACCACACAGGGAAAAGATTGTTCGTCGCGTAACAATACTGGGAGCCTCCGGAATTGCATTTCCTCGCTTCCACCGCAGTTCATTGCGTTCCATCCTGACTGCCAATCCCAGCACCCGTGCACCGTCCTTCAACTGCTCCGGGTTCTTGCACTCCAACCCGAACTGCGCGAGGTGTTCTCTCACACGGGTCGCGGGCATCACGTCTTCATTGACAAAAATGTCATCAATGTAAGCAGATGCTGCGCGGCTTATAACTTCTTCCTGAGATAGTACTTCGCTGACAATTGCTCTCATTATCAAGGGAGCCACATTCAAACCAAACCCCAGACGGGTCAGACAGTATTTTTTCCCATCGATTTCCACAGTCTGGTATGGCCACAGTGTCTCATGGACCCGGACTTGTAGGTATGCTCTTCTGAGGTCCAGTAGAGACACGTTAGCACCTTTTTGTCTCCACTCACACAGCTTAGCCGCACAAACATCTGCGTTGGCCGTAAATGCGTCTACGTAATGATTTAGCTCCCGGTAGTCCATTACCGGGCGCACTTTGGCTTTGTTCTGCTGTATCACAGCCATCAGGGGAATTAGACCTTTGGGGGGTCCCAATTTATCCTCTGGGTATGGCACGAGCCAACCATTGTCTATCCAGGTGTGGAGCTCCTGCGTGTATTCTTCACGAATTTCTGCTGGCACTGGGTACTCTGACACTCGATTATGCAGTCTTTCAGGGGGGTGGTCCACATACCATTTCCACGATGCGGTCCACGTTCGGTTTTGATGGTCAAAGGTAGCAGTGAAATCTGGTTCATTGATAGAAATGGCTGCGCATTTAATACTTTTCCTGGCGCCCAGCCGCACTGATCCTGTAGGCTTGACAACGACACCTCCTAGAGCTTTTATGGCGTCGATCCCTAGAAGCAAGTCAAATCCCAGTGGCTTGCCATGCACCACCAACACATCGACTCTGGCAGACACACCTTCATCAGTGGATACAGAGACCGTTCCAACACCGCAGCACGCATGGGACATTCCACCAATTGTGTTGACATTTACGTTTGTTTTTCTCCAAGACCGGCACCGGTCTGCATGTAAAATTGTCCTGGAGCATCCTGTATCAATAAGCGCCAAACATCGCGTCCCGTCAACATGGATGCTTATCACCGGGAGCGTTGTGTTCACATCTTGGTTGGGAAGGAGACTGGCGCTTATGCGTCCTCCCCTTGCTCGTTTCCCGAGCAGTTCCGAGCCCAGTGTCCACTCTCACCGCAACGGTAACACCGTGTTCCACGTTTTCGACAGTCCCTTGCAAGGTGGCCTTTAACATTGCATTTGAAACAGGTCACGTTAACAGGATTATTCTGGGCCCTGTTGTTGGGTGAGCGTGTGGCCGCAACCACATCCTGATTTTGTTCGCCAGTCGTCGTCAAAATTCTCGCTCTCTACATTAGCTCCCCCATCGTCAGGGCTTTGATGTTCGGCACCTGTTGAAGAGCAATTGAGATGGTCTCAGGGAATCCAGTGACAAAAATTAATTTTGTGAGTCTCTCTGAGCTTTCTCCTGTGAATCCGGCCAATCCAACCAACTGCCTGATTTTGTTGGCGTACACATCCACACGTTCACCAGCCCATCTAACCATAGTTATTTTTCTATATGCTGCAAACGCGTCATCAGTAAATGCCTCCTTTAATCGAGCCTCAATCTGGTCTATTTTCTTTTGATCGTCCTCCTCCATTTCCATGTAGAGGGCCAGCGCATCGCCTTCCAGGTATAAAGGTAGCAGACTCGCTACGTCATCCACCTGCTGAAGTTGTGCGACAAGTCTCACTTTTTTCAGCCACGCTACAACGTCTTCCTCGCCAGAGAACGGCTTGATAATATCACTGCTTATCCGCACCTTCACCATATTCGGGCCGAAATAGCTTGAAACAAAAATGTAGTAGGCAAAAAATAAATAAATAAATAAATGTTCTGTCAGCAACAGTACAACTTCAAAATAGTCAACATCGCCCACCTCCAGAAGAGAGGGAATTCCTGTCCGTGATAACCGTGGTAAAAGAAGACACACTCCAATCGCCAGAAACACCCACACACACAGTTTGCAGGACACTGCCGACTCGTCTCTAGCCTCCTGCTTTTATAGTGGCCGGGAATTATCCATTTGCATAATCACATGAGACAGAAACGTGATTTTCCGAGAGTTGCATGGGGTAAATGCTAATAAAAACCCCCGGACGCCATCTTGGAATTCTCTTTTTCCCCCCAACTGGTGACACAACAGACGTACCCGAGGTAAGCTCTTTTTCCCCTCATTTTAGTTATTGCTACTTCTGCTACAGCCTAGTTAATTGATATTTTTTTTTTATTAGGCTTTTTTTTGGTAGGAAGTGGGGTGTAGGTGAAATGTGGATATATGTGGATATATATTCCACCAGTTAGAAAAATCATTTAACATTGCCACTCTCCCAGGTTTTCTGTGGCGCTGAAGACAAAAATAACGTATACAATTACTGCCAACGCGTAGTTTCTAAGATATGAGAAAATGTTAGTTTTAAAAAAAGTGGGGATCACTTCCCTCTAATCATTTTACGTAAAATGAGCACCCACTTTATGGTCACCTGTTTTTTTTTTGGGGGGGGGAGCACGTGCAAAAAAAAAAAAAAAAAAATTAACGTCAACTGAGCACCCACACGTGGACCGACCCCCAGAATAGTAGATGTTTATATTTTCTGGAGGGGGGACAGACAATCGACTTTGCAAATAAATAAATAAATAAAAAAAAAGATTTATTATAAATAGACTGTCGAAAACACTGTTATTTTTATAAAACAAAATTATATATACAAGTTTTGGTTTCGGTTTCGATTATAGTTGATGACACTTAATCCATCTGTTTTTTTTTAATAAATAATTTCACAAAAGAATTTTTCATCAGTTTTGGTTTCAATTTTATTTTTTTTCTAAATAATTTATCAAGAATTCCTCATAAGTATTGGTTTCGGTTTCAATTATATCTGAAGGAACTGAAGTTATGTATATATATACGCATGTATATATTTTTTTCATAAGTTTTAGTTTCCGATTCGCTTCAAACTGATGCACCTAAATCATTTAGATACATTTTTTTTACTTTTGAAATCGCAACTTTATAATATATATATAGAACATTAACTCTATAACAATATATAGGATATCTGCAAAAATTAAAATATCATAAAACAAAACAAAATTAAAATATCGAAAACAAAACAAAATTATAGGCGGGCTAGACAATCGACTTTGCAAAAAAAAAAATAATGTAATAAACCCCTTTTTTATTATCAATAGACTGTCGAAAACATTGTTATTGTAACGTCAAGGGTGTGAGTTCCATATAGAAACGTTCATTTAACTTGAATAAAATAAAATACGCATCTAGTGCGCTTGAAAGCCAAATCACAACGTAATATTAGGAAAATAAACAAATATTTTACTTGTTTGAAATTTATAACAAAAATATATTTCGGAGCTATACTCCATCCTCAGTATGTTGTTTTCTTTCTTTTTTTGCTTTTCTTCTTTCTTCAACTTTAGAACATCGATTTTGATTTATATTTTATCTAGTTCTACATTCTAATATGTGACAAGTAACGCGTCTTATACAACTAAGATAGTTACTACTAGTATGCAGGCGGTAGATACCTCTACAAACATTAACTGAAATTAGCCGACTTCCCCGACACGATTTCGGAACAACCTATTTGTTGAGGGACATCACTTCTCTACGAAGGATGAACCGCTTTTTTCTACATATATTAGACATTAAGAGGAGATTATAGATATATATAAATACCCGTCCAGATACACTTTTTTCATGATAAAGCTAGAACCCAGAATTAGATGGAATCGAGCAATTGCATCGACAACTGACAACGCCAGACCCAAAGTGGGTTTCAATGTACACCACTGGTGAGATGCAGAGCACGTCACTGATGAGATGCAGTACATCGAAACTCTGGGTCTGACGTTGTCCGTTGTCGATGCAATTGCTCAATTCCATCTAATTCTGGGTTCTATCATGAAAAAGTGTATGTGAATGGGTATATATATATATATATATATATATATATATAGGCGGCAAAAAGAAAGTATGCACTTGTAATTTTTTTCAAAAACTGCAAATTTAAGATAAATTTAATGTAACTGTTTAAATAAACTATACTTCATTTGATTGGCCTTTTATTCTTCTATAATTTTACCTGTTCATATTTGACTTTTAATTGAAATATTCTAATGTTCACGTCAAATAAAAAAATAACTTCAAATTGAGGAGGTAAAAAGAAAGTCCGCACAATGGAAAATTGTTATTTAAATGAAACTTTAGGACATTAATGCAACACAAATACAGCAGGAATACAATGAACTAGTTAATATTTAGTAGCATAGCCCTTCTGCAATTTGACAGCCTGCAATCTTTCGGGAATTCCTTGAATTAGACTGCAGCAATACCCCGGGGAAAGGGCATTCCACTTTTCTTTACATTTTGTCCAAAGTTTTTTCAAATTTGAAATTTTATCATTGCGTAGCTGTTGCTTGATGTAATGCCATACGTTTTCGATAGGATTGAGGTCTGGAGATTGTGCAGGTCAATCTAAACACGGAACATCATGCTCTTCCAAGAACCTCTTGACATTGCCAGCTGTGTGAATGGGAGCATTATCCTATAGGAAGATGGGATTATCATTCAAATTCCGACCAAAGTAGGATAGAACATGCTCAGTCAACATATTAACGTACTTGGTCGAATTAATTCGACCTTGCCAGGGAACTATAGGCCCTGGATCATTGGTACTAATAATGCTCCACACCCAAACTGAACCTCCATCACTTTGCAGCGTTGAAACTGAGCATCTAGGATTAAATTCTTCGTCTTTCGTCCGACGGCGTACTGCCTACCATCACTGCCTAGCCTATTGAACTTGCTTTCGTTGCTAAAAAGCACTTTTGACCAAATATGAAGAGTCATGATTTTCATTGCATCTGACGAAGTTCAGACGGCGCTTTCCGTTCTTTACAGAAATCATTGGCTTGCGTCTTGCAACATATACTCGCAAATTAAATTCCTTTAATTTGTTCTTGACAGTAGAAAGATTGCAGTGTTGTTGGATTTGGGGAGCCATTTAAAATCTGTTTCTTAGGCTGCGGATCTTGATAGCATTGTTTTCCCTGTTAGAAGTAACTCTAGTACGACCAGATTTACTGTTTTCTCATCACATTTCAATTTGCGGCCGATTTCTCGATTGGATAAACCAGAGAGGTGGGGATTAATGAGCTCCTGACGATGACTAAGAGAAAGTCGTGGCATATGGACTAAATGTATAACCTGGAACAACAACAATTACGATTAGAGATGCTTTGTTGCCTGTTGGTGGATATTTTAAACTGATTTAGGGGCGATAATTTAAGCTGGTTTTAAGCGAATTTGTTGTTGCGGACTTTCTTTTTGGCTCCTCAATTTGAAGTTATTTTTTTAAAATTGACGTGAACATTAGAATATTTCAATTAAAAGTAAAATATGAACAGATAAAATTATAGAGGAATAAAAGACGAATCGAATGAGGTATAGGCTACATTAAATTTAGCTTAAATTTGCAGTTTTTGAAAAAAATTACAAGTGCGGACTTTCATTTTGTCGGCACTGTATATATGAATGTCTAAAATGAAGTTTTCAGTGATGCACTACCCTTATTGCCGATTTCGGGTTTCACACCATATAGGCTCAGAGAAAACCCCCAAGCTAACCCAGCACATCCTTGAAAGCTGTCAGCTACGTTTGCAAACATTGCAAAAAAATTGTTCTGAAAATCTACGGCCTTCCTTTTCAATGACTCGGCAGCAGGGATAATAATGGCGCATCATTAAAAATGAGCATGAGTAAAACCCAACGTTTTGCGTTTATCCTTCGCTTTGTTTCCAACTATTTTTTTTTACCATGACTCCAATCTTTTTAGCCAACTTCATTTGGACACAGTCAGCAGTGTATTTATAATTTCTTTAAGAACACGGTCCCTTGCGTTCATTACGTTTATTTTCCTTATGACATTGCATAATGTCTAACTCGTAAAACTTCTGCAACTAATAGAGTCAAAATCGATCTTCCATCCCTTTTTACGAAATTATTCGACCTTCCTCGTATATATCTATTTCTCTCTTTTTCTCATTCTCTGTCTGTTTGTCTCGGTCTCTATATCGATCTCTATATCTATCTCTATACTAGCAGGCCGTCCGGCATTGCTCGGTCATTAAATACGTTTAAATATGATATATCGATTAATGCAGATTTCGTATTTAATATTATATTATATTGGACCCAATATATAGTAATGATTTATAAAGTTAAAAAATAGCTCGTACACCACCACCGAAAATCGAAATCAAAACGTTTTGTTTACGATTTACTTTTTCCTTTGACGTTAATACCTGAGTTATAAAGACATGCTTGCTGCAAAGCTAAAAATTAAAACATAATCAAATAGTTATTACGTTACGCATGCATATTCGAACTTCACCTGGCAAATTCCATTTTTTTAAAATTTTCAAGTTTGCACTGATTTTCCTGGGCTAAAACCCAGATATAATGTTTCGCATGTGTTCGAATACCCTATATATTAAGTTTCGTGCATGTAGACTAAAAACTGGCAGAGGAAATTGGTAGGCAATTTTTTTTAAACAAATATATATACATACGCATATATAAATATATATAGAAACAGGTTTGTGTTTAGTATAACTTTTTTCGCAAATATTATGCAAGTATAAATTATGTAGAATATCTGCATGAATATAATTACATGTAATAGTAAACTAAACTAAACTAAAGATGATCATCCCATAAGAAAACCGAAAAAACTGATAGTGACTCAATTAAAACTGAATGTTTAAAATATTATGCAAATTAGGTAGATCTTTTGCAGATGAAGGCATTTCCATGAACCATATATAAGAAAATTGTATTTTCTTATTAAATAAATAGAACAAAGGGTTTTTAATATGAATATCAATACACAAAAAATAAACCAAATTTATAGAATTATAGAAGATATATCGACGTGGTAAGTCGGAGTTGTGATGTGGTCCATTTGGAAGTCCCCCATAAACCCTCTAAAGTTCCCGGATGTAAACTGAGTGCCGTTATCTGATACCGGGTAGTCCACGTGTATTCGTAGCGAGTGGTAGTCAGCTTTGGGCCATAAGCTAAATTTAATTCGTGGCGCTTTAGCAGCTTGTGTACATCCCCGGCATGTTTTCATCTTTTCTTCAATATCCTGTTCCATGTTTTTCCAGTCTGAACACATTAAATTTTCATTCATTTTGGTGGCGCCAGGGTTTCCTGTGTGAAAATCCTTTAAGGCTTTCTTTTGGAGGGTCGCTGGAACAACAACTATCTCCCTATATAATAATAGCTGGTCACATGTTGATAAAACCTCTGCTATTTGCTCATCAGTCTGCATTTTTTTCTTGCTTTCTCTCATAAAACCATCGTTTTCGGTTTCTTTCCTTATATCATCCAGAGTAACGGGAAGTTCTTTCACAGTGTTGCATAGGATCGAACAACAATCTCTCTCTAATCGTAGTGATGCGACCACTGAGTCTTCAAGTGGGTCATCATTCCTTGTTATTGTCAGAAATTGCATGACTTGAAATGCGGCCTTTCATTGGTTGATAAGAATATTATGTCATGTTTTATTATTATTTGGTTGATTTAAATTTGAACCCTGCGACATCAAATTGATTTCAAGTCATGCAATTTCTGACAGTATGAACCGAGATAGACCGTCTGCGTGTCCTAACTACTTTTACGGAAGGAACTTCATATCACAGTCGTAATTTAATAAGATTTTCCCCCATCTTTGGAGCCTGTTTGCCCTATGTGTAGGCAACCCTTTCTTCTAGCCAAAGATAGAGATCAGCGGCCTGTAGTCCGCTTGAAGCTTGATATGTCGTCCATGGAGAAATCTGTGAAATCTTACCGTGAAAATAATGCTTAAGGATTCTTTCTCTATATGAGAATAATTACTTTCCGCAGGTAGTAGGGTTCTCAATGCATGTGCTATCGGTTTCGTAGAACCATCGAGCATTTTATGCAGGATACACGCGCCGATTCCATATGCTCTCCCGTCACTTGCGACGATATTGCTAAAATTGGGTTGTAATGTGTCAAGAATAGTTCTGATGTGAGCACCCTTTTTAGCTTTTCGAACGCCATCTTGCATTCATTAGTCCAGGTTCAAACCTTGCCCTTCCTAAGCAGTTCATTTAAAGGCACGCGCAATGTGTGCATATTAAGAATGAAGGCTTGATAGTAATTAGCTAAGCCTAAAAATCTTTGCAGTGTTGTTATGTCGTGTGGCTCAGACATATTTTTTATTGCTATGGACCTTTCTGGATCAGGCCGTCTATTATTCTTATCTATTATCTGCCCTAGCTATTTTATTTGGTCGAGGAAAAATTCACATTTAGGGTCTTTAAATGTAAAGCCGTATTCGTTTATCTTTTAAAGCACCCGAAAAAACGTATTTTCTATGTTGCCCTATAGATTCGCTATTCATTAGAATATCGTCCAGGTATCCGATGAAAAAATCAAAACTGCACAACATCGTGTCGATTATATGTTGAAAGATAGCTTGTGCGACTTTGATCCCGAAAGCTAATCTATTAGACTTACTGACTACAATTTGATTATCTTCAAGTCCAATGTAAACAAGTTCTTGATGAACCTCCCCCCTAAGTAATCCAATTTACAAAATTCCCACTACTTATGTTTACTACGCTATATTCACATTGACTAATGTATACTCATTAACTCTTATCCTCGAGCGGCCTCCGGGCCTTGATAAGTGGTGATCCTGTGTAAAATAAAGTCCCTTCTAAGTGGTAATGTATAGAAGTTTTAGCTTAACGAGAATTTGTAGGTACGCTCCGCTCAGGTCTATTTTTGAGATTATTTCCCCTCCAATCAGATGAGAAATTAACTGAGTTATGTCCCTTACTCTTAAAAAAAGAACTGAACGCACTAACTTAAACCATATTTTAGTAAAAATTTTCACCATATCTTAGCTTAAAGAGTATTCTAATTATAAAATATTCTTATAAAGTTTCTTACTTATAATATAATAGCTCCAGATACGACTTTATTTTACGACTTTCTTCCGAGAGAGTTAACATTGAGCATTATTATTATTATTATTATTATTATTATTATTATTATTATTATTATTATTATTATTAGATCCTGCTACTTTACATTCTACCCCCTCTTTCTCCTTTCTTACGCTGCAAGCCTCACGCTAAGAATATACCAGCTCAGACCACGAGCACTCGTTCATTAAGGCAACTTACTATATTATTACTAGAATAACTAACCAAGATCACTCAGCTACTTTAAACGAATATATCTCTGTCGCGGAACATATAAGATTGCTTACTAGAATTAATGCATAACTACGAGGCAAAGAACAAGGTTAATAACGGGGGTTATAACATCGCATTATCATGAATACACATCGAATTATTCGTGTCATTTGTTCGAAGAGACAGCGGCAGTAAATCTTGTTTTCTGTACCAACTCTTGATTGGATAAAATGTCAAATCAACGGTTTCTTTCAACAAATAAAAACGCAGAACTATTGATTGTTGAAAATTCGTACGTATAATAATAATAATAATAATAATAATAATAATAATAATAATAATAATAATAATAATAAAAAAAACGAAAAAAAAAAAAACGAAACACACAACTTTCTTTTTCCTTTTCCTGTGGAAATAACAAACACACACACAACATAATTCTCCTTACATGTCTGGGTCTCGAGCTGCCTCTTACAAAGAGAACAAGCATAACGAATGGCTTTCCTGGAATACTATACACGATGTGAGCATATAAACGTTGTTAACTGAACACTTTCGCAAACAAGTTAGTACATACACTCTTTAAGAGAAACACCAATACATATCTACACATAGACATGCCTATTTCTATCTATGCATGCGTAAACAAACACGGCGCCAGCCAAAATGAACACGCCTGCTCAATTGGTACTTACACGAAAAGCAATACTCATCCAGGAATTTTCAAACTCTTTTTTCTGAATAATTCTCTTTTATTATCTAAACGTCTAGTTGCCTAATAAACATTAATTTTGTATGGTATAGTTCATCATTTCTTTTGATATTGCCATACCTTCTAAAACGTTCTACTATGATGTTAGTTCTAATAGAGGCAACAATAACACAACAACAACAACGGATATTAAACAATACATTTTTTTTATTCAGTTTTAGTTTTCTTACCAAAATACGTTAACACATTTCTATGCAAAAAAAATATGCGAGAGGTAAGCATCGGATATAAACTGTAATAACAACAGCCTGCACATCAATCATTAAATATTATGCTTGAATATTAAATACTCAGGTTATGTGGAAAATTTAATTCTAATGCCTTTTATATAAGTTACATGTTATTGTTTTTGGTTTATGAATTCAAACGATTTTGTAATTTTACCGAACATCTTTCTTGCGTAAATATTAACTAATAATTTAACTATGTCTATGAAAGTTGTGATATAAAACTTTAATTTTTCTGTCACAGAAAAAGAAAAAAATGCTTTCGAATGAAAATGATGCTTAGACAGTATTCGAACATGATATGCCGAGTTTACATGAAAAACCTGTAATCACTACAAGACCTCGAAGTTTAGTATTTTCTTAACACAATTTATGAAATGACGCCATTATATACATGGTCGGTAATTTTAGGCAGTTTTTGTTTTCTTAGCATTGCTGAATATAGTAACACACTTCCTTATAATAAAATATACGAGGAAGAAACTGCCTATACAGGCTGTAACGACAACGGCCAAAACATCAAGCATTAAAAACTCATAAAGGGGAACATCTTGAAGTTCCGAGCGCAAATGATCGCCGCCATATTTGATGACCTCATTCACATAACGGGCCGCTCTTTGTGACGGCAGTTCGTTGTGTGATCGAAAAATCTCGCTAATCTTGGCGATGTTTGCTTTGTAAACTGGGTTTTCAATGACTTCTTTGATGTTTTTTACGAAATCATCAACCGTGAAATTTTTTATATCCATCGTAATCGCATATCCCTTTTCTTCCAAAGACCGACCATTGTATATCTGATCGGAAATACGTGGAAAACAAATTAGAGGAATAGCATTATAGAGGCTTTCATACTGACCACTGTTGCCACAGTGAGAGATAAACAGTTTCGTATTCGGCTGACCTAAAAGGTCATTCTGTGGCAGCCATTTTCTTATCAGGACATTTTGATGAGAAGTAGAAAAATTTGAATGTTTCCAAACGACGTCGTATTTAATCTTACTAAACGCGTCCGCCATTTTATTTAAGCTCATGTCCCAATTGACAACCGTCCCCGGTGATACAACAATGATTCCATTTTTGGAAGCTTTAACGAAATCCTTAATTTCTCCATGAAGAGGTTCTGCCGGTCGAACAGCTAATCCACCAATGTATTTCACATTCGGAAGCGCTGGTAACGGAACATGAAGAAAATGGTCAGAATCAATAATATATAGTTGAGCTTGCCGTATAAGATCATCGAAAGAAATATTCGGCCGTTCGGGTGCATAGTCTTTTACTTTTCTACCCGGCGAACCGGCAGCTGGGTTAATATAATCCTGTAGATGTGTCCAGACGTTCCGGAGTTTCATGGAAAATGTCGTTATCTTTGCTCGGTTTATGGAAAAATGTGGGGTGATTGAAATTGCCCAGGGTGTCCGATGGATATTGATCTGATTGAGTTGACCAACAAAAATGAACGGTATTTTTAGTCTGTAAGCAAAGATAGCAAATGGGTTACTGTCGAAAATAGCATCAATAACCGCCAACGAAGCATTGACCGATTTAAACTTCGATAAAAGATTTTGATTTTTAAGGTAACGTTCCCAGAGCTTATACATAGCATCGAAAGACTCTTTAAGTGAATACTTTTCTTGGTCTTCTAAAATTTGTATAATCTTTGCGTTAAATATTGTAAATTCTGGATAATCATCGATGGTGACGAAGTTGATTCCTTTTTTTGGAGGACCATACTTTCGTACATATTTCTCGGTCATCGCGATGAAGCTGGTGTGGCCATAAGGGATCAATTGCTCGGCGATTCTTACCATCGGATTTATGTGACCATAGTATGGTAACGATAAGAATAGAACATTATCCGAACTGACCAGCTGGAAAGATAGAATGCTGAAAATTACAGATTTCAAAATATTTTTCAATTTCATCATGGTGATTCCTTGAATAAGAATGTATCCGAGTTTGCACTGAAAAGAAAGTTAAAAAAAGAATTTTAAAATATATATTATATACAAATATAATAGACTTGCAGGCATACACTTATAATTTATTCATCTAGATCTATGATCATATTATCTGTGGATAATTACTTAAAAAAATATACACATGTCGATTCCCATTTGGCGTCATCACATAAGTGAAGGAAAAATTATTTCCAACTATCATTGCAGTCAAAATGCTCTTCGTATAATTCGTTCAAAAAGCAAAAAAAACAAAACAAAACAAAAACAGATGAAGCATGCATGGTCTCCCGTGAGTGCACAGTGAAAGAGGCATAAAAATGACTAAGTTCAGCATCCTAGTTAGCTACAAAAGTCCCCAGGGGACGTCAAATCCTGGTGAAAATGAACAAACGGTGCAGTTTTACATGTGTAAATTTGAAAATGAACAAACGGTGCAGTTTTACATGTGTAAATTTGAAAATGAACAAACGGTGCAGTTTTACATGTGTAAATTTGAAAATGAACAAACGGTGCAGTTTTACATGTGTAAATTTGAAAATGAACAAACGGTGCAGTTTTACATGTGTAAATTTGAAAATGAACAAACGGTGCAGTTTTAGGCATTAACATGTGTAAATTTGAGTTCTAAACCATGCAAAGAAAAAAGAAAAGTAAAATGGCTAAATCTATCATTTGCCCCTCCCCGTTTAGCCCCCAAAGTCCCAAAAGCCTTAACATATTTAAATTTGAGTTCACACCATGCAAAACTGCCAAATAAACATACAGATAAAATTTTGGACAAATATGGTAAAATAGTCCCAAAAATGGAGTGTTTTTATTAGTCCTAAAAGAGCCCCTGTGGCACACCCAAGAGTTTTCGCGGAGTATAGACAAACAAAATTATCTACAAATCAGTTAGTTACCACTTTTCAGAAAGTTTTATAAAATCCAAGGCATCATTTTTTTTTTAATAAACACAGTGTGTGTGTGTGTGTGTGTGTGTGTGTGTGTGTGTGCCGTCATTGCAAAATTATAATTTTGAAAATTTTCAACGACAGCAGGCATTATGCTGGCTCGTCATGAAATATGAGCCAAAGTAAATGTGAAGGACGCTTTTACTTTTCATACTAGTTTCGTTTCAAGTGAACTTTTTAGCCACATCTATCTGGACGCAACTAACATATCTTCAAGAGCATGGTCCCTCGTTCTGCCCATTATGTTTATTTTCCTTAGGCTTTGCATAACGACTGAATTGTAAAACCTCTGTAACCAACCAAGATCAGATATTTAGATATTAGCAGGGAGACCCGACGTTGCCTGGAACTGAGTGATGATCAATGAATGTTT